>NC_041405.2:77079014-77279014 GCF_900747795.2 Erpetoichthys calabaricus
TCTTGTTTTTGTAATATATAATTATATTTAATAATATGTGTAATAATTATATATGTTATTATTTTCTAGATATTTATTTGTGTTTCACCTGTATGTAAAGCTAAATAAAGAATAATACAAAATTTGGTCCCTCGATTGTTCACATAACAATGAAGAAAACCTCAGCTGGAGCAGATAATTTCCACAACCCATGCCTTGAGAAATACTAATGTGGTCAGGTTCAGCTCAAACGTACATGGGTGCTTCATAAAGGAGTTACTTACACCTGCAAGGTGAAGACTGATGGTCAGATACACCATCCACTAAGTGACGAGCATGTATGGAATAGATCCAGAAAAAGCAGACCTTGGCAATGAAAATATGACTTTACTGCCAGGAACTAGATAATGTTCAACGTATTGACTGCATAACTTTAGTGTGGTACGTCTTTACAGATAACATTATGTGCACAATGTAGTGATCACTCCCTCTTTGAAATAACATCTTGAGGCAGAAAATGTCATTGGCTGGGCATTGTGAATATGAAATTTACACATACATATTAAAGAGTTACTTGAATGATTATAGTGATTAGTTGTATAGGCCAAAGAACTGTTCACTGTATTTGGCCTTTATAAAGCTAAAGGTTACCCTCTGACTCATTACTCCTACTGGAAATCTTTGGCACTCATTTTGGGAGTGAATGAGATACATGGAAGCTGAACAGCTTAAGCATGACCCGAGTTTTAGTTTTTATTGGATTGCTGTGCTGTGTTTCTCACAACAAGTACTTTATTTGAGTATAAGTTCACCTGACTTCAATGCTTCTTCACAGAATTGTCAAAGATCAATGAAAGAGTTCTGCAATGTCATCTAAAGCTATATGCTGTTTATTATCCAAGTAAAGAGGTGCAAAGCAGTCAGACAGAACACTAGTTTGCTCAGACAGCCATACGTTATCTAAATGGACCTTGCTGACCACAAATTATATGCTTGGTGTCTTGGGAACATTTAGTTAGTGTCTGTTTTTTGCCTGAATTCAGCTCTCGGCTACAGAATAGCTTTGTGTGCATCTCACAATAGCCTGGAACATGAAGACCAAATGGATCCCTGTTCATGACCTCCACAGCTGAAATAACCATAAGAAACCAGCCCAATGGTTTGGTGGCAACTGTCATGGTTTTAGGCTTTTTGTCTGATATAGTGTAATTTCATGATATGCACAACTGACGTGTAGCCTGGGTTTTACAGGGAGAGTTCCTACACCCACAAGAAAAAAATTCCAAAAACAGACATTCATATGCAAATAATGTCTCTGAATGGAATGTACAATGTCTGAAGCATGTATTAAGCCTAAATCACCTGTCTCTTGGGTAACTGCTCAGATATCCCCAGACACATTTTGCTTTTTCTTCAATTATATAATTCCCTGGATCTCCAAAGGAGAACACTGCGGTAGGTGTTTAGGAAACACATACTTCATCATGAAGCATGATAAATCTTGGTGCATGGGATGCAGTTTCCATAACAACAGAAGTAAATGAAAATGCAACTTCATATTTCAGGTCAAATGAGCTTGTTCAGCAAACAAAAGCACATGTTCTTATTGAATGTCCACGTTCCCTATTACAGTTCATAATTTTGCAATGATTTGACCCAAGTAAAGTCTAGGAACTATATTACTGTCAGGGAAGGCTTATGCGTTTTTTTTCTTATGTTATTTTCAGATTATTATTTTTCATGCATTTTTTGCTTTTATGTATTTTTGTTAATGTTTTTATGCTATTATTTAATATGTAGTCATTGTGTATTTTAGTTGCTTGCATATGTTCCTTGCATTCTGTGTGTAAAACCCCAAGAGTCAGGGCCAACTGATTATGCAGTTGGGGGACTGGCCCAGTAGTATAAATGGAAAGTCTACTGGTTCATAGCAGCTTTGGTATTGTTTCTTTTGTGGTTCTGGATATTTAATGTGATTCTTCAGTTTTTGGGTTTACTGAGTTCAATCCATGATTTGCTTTAAGGTACTGTTATTAGACTCTGTCTTCTGACTTGTTTGCATAAAGCGTTTGCCTTTTAGGCAGAAAAGCAAGTGTTGCCTTTTGTTCTACCTGGATGGACTTTCTCATTGTATCAACTTCTGTCACTTGAAAGTTATCCCAGTAGATGGGAATGTGTTAACTAAAGAGGTGCTATCCCTTTACCAACATATGATCATTGTCACATCTATTAATAATGGTGAGTTATGCAGGGTTTTTTTTTGTTTTTTTTTTGTTGTGTAACTAGAGTAAATGTTATTAGAAATTTGGTGCTCAGTGTAGTCACATTTAGATGATGAAACCATCATACTTGATGTGTCAGCCCCCAAATCATTACAGATGTCGCAACTGCATATGTAATAACGGTGAAGGAAAGAATGAAGTTAAAGTAATACTCAACCCCTCAATTTTTTTTATATGTTACTTATCCAATGTAGTTTGTAGTGGTGGGCAATAACATTTTTTAATCACATCTTCATGAATAACAAACATAACAATGTTTCTGATAGAGCATAGCTTTTGGTAACTAATGCTAGCCAACAGCAAACATATAAAATACATCCATGGAAAAATTCTAATGTTACTTGCATCACACTTCAAGCTGTGGGTGTGTTTTTCAGAAAAAAGCACAGCATCTGCACACATGAGTTCTCTCACTCTGAATTTAAACAAGCATAGCTAACCACTAAGGGCTTCTAATGAGACACATATATTTTGCTTATTTCCTGGACAAACTGAATTGTATTTATCATTTGATTTCCAGCTTATTTATATTTATCAATAGAACCAAATCTGTTTTATAATACAAGGGGAATGGCAGCTACATATTGTGTATAGGAACTAGTCATGTGGCGACTAATGGCTCCATTTGGGACTGGGGATTTAGCCGTATGTCAAATTGGCTATATATCAATCACAAAGTGTACAAGTCATTGCAACTGAGGTTCTGTGGGCTTGGTGTTGGTCACCAGTATGCATACTTTTAACTGCTGGTATGGAGAAGCACAAGCTGCTACTTGAATCTGGGGTGTACTTTTGAACTCAAGCTCAGCTGTTGTCATGCTGCTTGCTACCTGTCCCATGCAGCAGCTTGGAAGTGATGAGCAGCTGTGCTCCTGAAACTCCATGGGGCACCACGCTTGTCATTCATTTGATACTTCGTTGGGGATTTTTCATGTGTTGAAGGGGAGGGGAGGTATGTTGGCACAGTGATTAGCACTGCTTCCTGGCAATAAGAAATTAAAGGTTCGGGCTTGGATATTTTCTGTGTACAGTATGTATGTTCTCCCTGTGTCTGTGTAGGTTTTCCTGGAAATGCTTTCTTGTTGTGGTGTTTTGCCACATGGTTTCCTGGTTGTTGGATTTCTTCTTTATTGTCACTGACTCGGTTTGCCAGTGGAGTCTCCATCACTCGTAGGCCAGCACTGTGTGATTTTGCTACTGTGCTTGAAGTTTACAGCAGTGATCTTGGGGTTGTGTCATCAGACACAGTTGGGTGTTTGTTTGTCCTGATCAGTAAAGTGAGAGCAGAGTGTAAAGGTAAAGAAGTTAACTCCTACGTTAGAGTTAATTTCTTTTGGTTTCTTTTATGCACTGAATTTTTCAGCTTTAATAGATATGCATATACTTGAAATAATGATATCTGCACTGTATTATAATTATTAGAAATAGAAATACTGTGGCTCATGAGCTGATTTTCTTTTTAAATATAGTTCTTTACCTCCAGGTGAGTTTGCTACATATAAAAAATCAGTCACCTGAAGAAGGGCATCCAAAAGCACAGTAGAAAATAGTGACCATATAGATATAGTATACACAGAAAAATATTTTTAAATAGTCATTTAACCCCACTACACTGATTACATAATTATCAGAGTTCATGACTTTTAAGTATTATAAAAGCAAAGTAGATACCTAAGGAATTAACAGGCTTTAAACAATAAAAATCAAATTCATTGCATTTTCATAAAGATTACTGGATATAAATCAGACACTGTTGAAAAATTGTGTAGGATGGACATTAATATTTTATTGGCTTCATTCAGGTTTTAGCCTAATTTCTAAGGAAACATTATAATTTAAACATTTTCATTTCCTATTTTTCTAGGTTTTGTTGATGGTAATTAATGTGACAGACCTTAATAATTTTCATTGCAAACACATGCTGCCTATTATTAAAAATATTCAGTAGCATAAATCAAAATTAATGAAACAGAAGTTGTTTAAATGATTAAAAGCAAAAGTAAATGCATTTTGAAATATCAAGGTTTTGTTTGGTGTGCATTATTGCCTTTGGTTGAAAACAAGGTAACTATAATGTTTTATATACATGTACATTCTTAATGTGCATGAAGCCAGACTTTGCTACCCAATGTCATTAAACAATCCCATCCCCAAGCTTAACCTGAGGGTCTATTTCCAGATGAAAACCATTCTTCTCTAATATTTTGCTTTTCTAATTTCCCCTAAATAATGCTGGCACATTTGTACAACTAATAAATTACTTATAGATTTGTTTTCCATGGACTATACATTAGGGTTTTTTAGCTCTTTCCATAATCTAAACATTACATTTATAATAATATTACATAAGTAAAATTTCATAATATTTACCTCTAACATAAAGTTTAGAGTTTAGAGTTACTTCTGTTTTATAGAGAAATATTATTATGCTTGAAGGAAATACAACAAACTGAATATGCAGTTAATTTTGATTAAAAATGTTAACTGTGTGATTAATCATGATTCAGTTTTTGAATCGAACAGCAGCTTTATTATTTACCTCAAAATTGGATGGTTTTCTGCTATCTTTATATTATTATCAATTATAAGCTTCAGGAATTATGCTTTCTGGTTGAAGATGCTGCAGCTCTGGATTTCAATCCATAGCCTAAACATTGTTTATTTGAAATTTGTATGTTCTCTCCAAGCACATGTGTGTTTTTCTTCCAAACACATGTTATGGTGTTAGAGACAATAAACTGGCTCTACAGAAGTGTGTTCATTAAAGTGCAGCGCAACAAGGACAACTCTACTTAAATGATTATTAATCTATCATTTTTCCACGCTGCATTAGACTACTAAATTAAACCAATTTTCCTGCAAAATTTTATTTACCACAGGACTTGGCTTTACTCACCTTCACCAAAATACACATGTAAATTCCATTATAAAACAACGACATTTTTTTCCATAGTACATTTTCATGCACAGAATGTAGTTCAAAATGATGTACAAATATTAAGCAAGTTAAATTAGGCAAGAATAATAATCGATAAGAAATAAAAATAAATGTATACAAGCCTAGATAAAACACACACACACACATATATATATATATATATATATATATATATATATATATATATATATATATACCAGTAACGGTATACTGAATACACTTGACTTGAGCATTCATAGTTTTCATACTCTTTCTCTGTATGTTTAGCATTCGTTTGCTCAGAAGTTGATTCGCTTGCTGCTTCCTGAGCAGCTCTTCTTTTCTCCACCCTAGCGGCCCGTTTCTTTTCTACTTTCATCGGCATCTTTTCGCATTAAAACTGATTAAGTCAGTGTTTGTGTTGCAATGACTTTTTCTCTGTACGTTTTGTTTAATTTTTCACTTAAGTCTTCAATCTGCCTCAAGAATGATTTAAGATATGAAGAGGTAGAGGAAGTGATGGCAAAGGTGTTAGGGGTGAGAATTGTGCCCGTATGTATGCGCCGCACAGCCACCCTGCTGACCGCTGCGGAGAGTTGATTCTACAATAAAATAAAATAACAATAAAAAGAGGAATAACCTTGGAGGTCAATCATTACCCCGAAAGTGGATAGTAGACATCACGTAGTATATGTGTACCGAATAACAGGTCAATAGGTCAAACTGTTTGCGAACTACAGGTGATTTAAAATCCTGGACAGACAAACGAATAGCCATGGTAGCGTATTATATATAAAGATACATATATATGTATATATATATATATATAGTCACACACATGTGCTTAGGAGGCAGCCAACAAGCCCAGAGGTGAGTGAAAGTTCACGAGACAAGGGGGTTGTATTGGGTATTAACGCTTCTCTCCTTTTTTCGTCAGAATTCACGAGGGAAAACAATAAACCAACACACTCACCGAGTCTTCTGGATTTTCAAAACGGCTCCTCTTCCAATGCATCATTTCCGCCTCCGACTTTCACAGACAACGCCACTTCCAGATGCGCAATGATGACATCACTTTCCGGTCCCAGTTGATGGTGTCACTTCCTCATACGTCACATCTGGACGCAACCCGATGACATCACTTCCGGCCTCCTGTTGACGATGTCACTTCCGGTCCCACAGTTATGACGTTATTTCCACCAATACTTCCTTCCGCTTGCCATTTTGTATAAATATCATCTTTCACTGTCATGTATTATCAACTGTTATGCTTTTGATTACCATTTTTGCAATTGTTTTCATTGAAGATCACTGGACATTACACAGGGACAACTCCCCAACTCTTATTTCTGTCTCGAGTGAGATTAATTATCTTACAATATTTATCTATTTATATATATATATATTCTAGCTGTGTAAGCCTGTACTGTAAAAAGCCCGGGCTCCTACAAACTATTGAAAATCATTGGAAACAAATTGAAATGTAGAGTCGCGGTTTCGTTTTGTGGATGTGCTCACCCCCCTTGTCTATTAGCAGCTAAGTGAGTTTCTCTCTCCTTAAAGGTTTTGTTTTGCCGATGTGCTCACCTCGCTTGTGTATTAGCGGCTAAGCAAGTTTGCCTTTCGTTGCTTTCTTTCAGTTTCATGCCCTAGTCTCACACTTCTTTCTTCTTCTGACTTGCTAACCTGGGGCTCTTTGAGCTTCAGACAGGCAGACTCACTTCCACACGCAGACGTTTATATATATACTGTACATACACAGATACAGTATATAAAATTACTAGAAAAGTAAAGTCTTTATATATAATAATATATTATATCCATCCATCCATCCATCCTCTTCCGCTTATCTGAGGTCGGGTCGCGGGGGCAGCAGCTTGAGCAGAGATGCCCAGACTTCCCTCTCCCCGGCTACTTCTTCTAGCTCTTCCGGGGGAATCCCAAGGCGTTCCCAGGCCAGCCAGGAGACATAGTCTCTCCAGCGTGTCCTGGGTCTTCCCCGGGGCCTCCTCCCGGTTGGACGTGCCCGGAACACCTCACCAGGGAGGCGTCCAGGAGGCATCCTGATCAGATGCCCGAGCCACCTCATCTGACTCCTCTCGATGCGGAGGAGCAGCAGCTCTACTCTGAGCCCCTCCCGGATGACTGAGCTTTTCACCCTATCTTTAAGGGAAAGCCCAGACACCCTGTGGAGGAAACTCATTTCAGCCGCTTGTATTCGCGATCTCGTTCTTTCGGTCACTACCCATAGCTCATGACCATAGGTGAGGGTAGGAACATAGATCGACTGGTAAATTGAGAGCTTTGCCTTATGGCTCAGCTCCTTTTTCACCACGACAGACCGATGCAGAGCCCGCATCACTGTGGACACCGCACCGATCCGCCTGTCGATCTCACGCTCCATTCTTCCCTCACTCGTGAACAAGACCCCAAGATACTTGAACTCCTCCACTTGGGGGAGGATCTCGCTCCCAACCCTGAGAGGGCACTCCACCCTTTTTCGGCTGAGGACCATGGTCTCGGATTTGGAGGTGCTGATTCCCATCACAGCCGCTTCACACTCAGCTGCGAACTGATCCAGAGAGAGCTGAAGATCATGGCCTGATGAAGCAAACAGGACAACATTATCTGCAAAAAGCAGTGACCCAATCCTGAGTCCACCAAGCCGGACCCCCTCAACACCCTGGCTGCGTCTAGAAATTCTGTCCATAAAAGTTATGAACAGAATCGGTGACAAAGGGCAGCCCTGGCGGAGTCCAACTGTCACTGGAAACGGGTTCGACTTACTGTCGGCAATGCGGACCAAGCTCTGACACCGATCGTACAGGGACCGAACAGCTCTTATCAGGGGGTCCGGTACCCCATACTCTCGGAGCACCCCCCACAGGATTCCCCGAGGGACACAGTCGAACGCCTTTTCCAAGTCCACAAAACACATGTAGACTGGTTGGGCGAACTCCCATGCACCCTCCAGGACCCTGCTAAGGGTGTAGAGCTGGTCCACTGTTCCGCGACCAGGACGAAAACCACACTGTTCCTCCTGAATCCGAGGTTTGACTATCCGACGGACCCTCCTCTCAAGAACCCCCAAATAGACTTTTCCAGGGAGGCTGAGGAGTGTGATCCCTCTGTAGTTGGAACACACCCTCCAGTCCCTCTTCTTAAAGAGGGGGACCACCACCCCAGTCTGCCAATCCAGAGGCACTATCCCTGATGTCCATGCGATGTTGCAGAGACGTGTCAACCAAGACAGCCCTACAACATCCAGAGCCTTGAGGAACTCCGGGCGTATCTCATCCACCCCCGGGGCCCTGCCACCTAGGAGTTTTTTGACCACCTCAACCTCAGTCCCAAAGATGGGGGAGCCCACCTCCGAGTCCCCAGGCTCTGCTTCCTCATTGGAAGGCATGTTAGTGGGATTGAGGAGGTCTTCGAAGTACTCCCCCCACCAACCCACAACGTCCTGAGTCGAGGTCAGCAGCGCACCATTCCCACCATACACAGTGTTGACACTGCACTGCTTCCCCCTCCCGAGACGCCGGACGGTGGACCAGAATCTCCTCGAAGCCATCCGAAAGTCGTTTTCCATGGCCTCCCCAAACTCCTCCCATGCCCGAGTTTTTGCCTCAGCAACCACCGAAGCCGCATTCCGCTTGGCGTGCCGGTACCTATCAGCTGCCTCCAGAGTCCCACAGGACAAAAGGGACCGGTAGGACTCCTTCTTCAGCTTGACGGCATCCTTCACCGCTGGTGTCCACCAACGGGTTCGGGGATTGCCGCCACGACTGGCACCGACTACCTTACGGCCACAGCTCCGGTCAGCTGCCTCAACAATAGAGGCACGGAACATGGCCCATTCGGACTCAATGTCCCCCACCTCCCTTGGGACATGGTCGAAGTTCTGCCGGAGGTGGGAGTTGAAGCTACTTCTACTTCTACTTCTCCCACGCAAATATATTATATATAATATCATATTCTAAGTCTCTAAAGGTAAGTCTGATGATAAGGTCAGATTGGTGGGAGGACAAAAAACTCCAGTTAACTGGAGAAAAAAGACAAAATCTACAGGGATTCTAAAGCCAAATGACTGCCCTACATCCACTGGACATTCTACCTAACATACATTTTTCTAAGTTATTTCTCATTGTTTCTAGGCTTTGTCCTAGAGGATTCACCGTAGTATTTCTCGTGGATAGCTGGTGCACCCAGATTGAATTAAGCACCACAGATGGGTGTCCAGAACCACAAACAGGTGGTGGTGGTGCAAAATGGCTACCTCACCACTTCTTTTATGCTTAGCACTTGGAATAATAAGATCTAAGGTTACAACTTTGAATGAAGAGGAACAGGCACTTTATAGTAAGGAATGATTTTGTAAAGCTTCATACACCATTTGAATTAATTTAAGACAATGGATCCTAGAACCCAAAGCGTCTGGGTCATTGGGTGCTATAGACAAGTATAGCAGTGTGTAATCTGTATAACTGTGGAAGCTCACCTTGTGTTTTGATATAATCTGATCAAATGGGAACATGTTAATTGAAAGTAACAGCAAACCCAGGATAGATCCTTATGGTATACCATATACTGTAAAGTATCATGAGTCCCCGAAGTACAATCACCACAGCTAACAAATAACTTTCTACCTGTTAAATAAGACTGAAATCAGTTTAAGACACTGCTTGAGAGACCCAACCATTTCCTAAGGTGATGTATGAGAATAATGTGGTTTATAGTGTCAAATGCTTCACTCAAGTCTAACAGAATAACAACAGATATGTGAGCTCTGTCTGCATTAACCTGCAAGCCATTTACTACTTTAACCAGTACAGTTTCTATACTATGATTTGTTCTAAAACCTGACAGGAACTTGTCAATAATATAATGTTTAACTATTCAAATAACTAACTTTAAACTACTGCAATCTTTAGACAACCTGGGAATACCCTCATATCAAATGATGAGTTAACTATTTTCAGTACGCACTCAATAAGCACATTGGAGACTTCTTTAAAAAGGCCTGTTGCGGCTGGGTTAAGGGCACAAGTGCAGGGTTATTCTACAGAGTTCCCGTAAATCTAAATGTCTTTCAGTGGAGGAATTTAAATCAATAAAATGAGCATTCTGAGGTTCAATAAGATTAATTTTGGATGAGATTAATTATATGACAACTAATACTGTTTATTTTGTGTTTAAAAATTAAGCAAAAGCCTCACATGTCTTGCTAGAAGTTTTTAGGAGGCATTTCATCAGCTGAACTGGGTTTAGAAGATGATTAATAGTTGAAAATAAAAATCTTTCCAACATTATCATTTATAATTTATATTTTTAGAAAAATAGGACTGCCTCTCAAGATGGGCTAATTTGTTGTACTCAGCTACATGTGCCTTTAATATTTCATAATGGACTGTTTTGTTTATTTCCATATATACAGTGATCCCTCGCTATATCGCGCTTCGCCTTTCGCGGCTTCACTCTATCGCGGATTTTATATGTAAGCATATTTAAATATATATCGCGGATTTTTTGCTGGTTCGCGGATTTCTGCGGACAATGGGTCTTTTAATTTCTGGTACATGCTTCCTCAGTTGGTTTGCCCAGTTGATTTCATACAAGGGACGCTATTGGCAGATGGCTGAGAAGCTACCAGCTCTCTCTCTCTCTCTCTCTCGCGCTGACTTTTTCTGATCCTGACGTAGGGGGATTGAGCAGGGGGGCTGTTCGCACACCTAGACGATGCGGACACTCGTCTAAAAATGCTGAAAGATTATCTTCACGTTGGCTACCTTCTGTGCAGCTGCTTCGTGAAGTGACATGCTGCACGGTGCTTCGCATACTTAAAAGCTCGAAGGGCACGTATTGATTTTTTTATCTGTCTCTCTCTCTCTCTCTCTGCTCCTGACGGAGGGGGTGTGAGCTGCCGCCTTCAACAGCTTTGTGCCGCGGTGCTTCGCATACTTAAAAGCCAAACAGACCTATTGATTTGTTTGCTCCTTTGAAGAGGAAGATATGTTTGCATTCTTTTAATTGTGAGACTGAACTGTCATCTCTGTCTTGTCATGGAGCACAGTTTAAACTTTTGAAAAAGAGACAAATGTTTGTTTGCAGTGTTTGAATAACGTTCCTGTCTCTCTACAACCTCCTGTGTTTCTGCGCAAATCTGTGACCCAAGCATGACAATATAAAAATAACCATATAAACATATGGTTTCTACTTCGCGGATTTTCTTATTTCGCGGGTGGCTCTGGAACGCAACCCCCGCGATGGAGGAGGGATTACTGTACTCAGCCCTACGACGTTTGATCTTAACATCAGACACTCTGAGTTTTCCAAGCAATTTAATACTGGAGGATTTCTTAATTTTTTAGGGGCTGCTATGGCACCTGCAGTTCTGACCTTGGCATTAAAAGTTTACATCTTACTGGTAACACTGATGGCCGTGTTTGGACAATCACTAAATATGGAATGATTATTCAGAACATTAGTAAACCCAGAGGCAGCTGTGACAACAAAATAACTTTTATAATAATACACTGCTCTTTACCTCTAGTTACAAGTATTTCTAAAGTATGTAAAATAAAATGCAGAAATGGCCAGATATACCAATTTACATGATCTGCCTCACTTAAATTTTAACCATTTTTAAATTACTAAATCCAGTATGTGTTCTTCCTTATATGTGGGCTGGCTGATAGGATGGCTAAGTTCAAAAGAGTGCAGAAAGTGAATACATTCTTTGATTTAGAATCACACTAATTATCCACATGAAAACTGAAGCTGTCTACAAGTAGGAACATGTCATAATTAATTATTATTATTATAATACTTTCTCTGAGAATTACTCGATAAAAGATGCATTATATTTTGAAGGTCTCTAAATGGCCAATATGAGTGACTGTAACACTCCTTGAATAACTACAGCAACAAAAACAACAACAATAACATGATACCGGAAAGACACAGGAGTACTAAAACTGGTATCTTTATAATTTAATCGGCTCAAGAAAATACTAACTAAACCTCTGCCTTTCTTACCTTGGTGAACAGAATGAATAAACACAGCTAGTACGGTGGTACTGCTTCTGTTAATACTGCAGCATCATGCACTGCTCAGCCATGCTTCACTCAATGTTAGAAAATCTATTTTAAAATCACTGATAAAATGAAGTGTTACTGGATAACACTTTAAAATCTAGTAAAACCACATTTATGGTCTTGGGAGAGCACAGCTATATCAGCGTGTTAGGGCATCTTGAAATAGCAATTAAGTTAAAAGATCTTTTGTCATCCATACTGGAATTTATTTTGTTAGCAGTGGAACAAACAAAAAAATCTGTGAAAAGAACTCAATTTTTCCTTATTCTACAAAGGCATTCTAAAATATTTGGGACAAAAGTATGGGAACAATTTATAAGTTATAAGAAATAATTGTCTTTCTGATGATCCTTCAAGCAGACTAATGTCTTTTAATAAGTATCACAGGTGTCTTCAATCTTGCAATCACTCATTTAGCTAGTTTAAATGGAGTGAGGAACTCACTTAAGTGTTCTGTGACCCACTAAACATAGGAAAGAGAAGGAGAATGCAGAGAGTTGTTCAATGAGACAAGACACATAGCACTAGACAAGCATGGTCAAATGCAAAGGACGCAAGACCTTTTCTATAGTGTTTGATGTTCCTGTGACCACTTTTGACAGTTTTATCAAGTGCTTTAAGGTCCATGCCACTGTTGCTGAGGTTCCTGGGCATAGCCATGTATCCAGCAGGAGTGTTAGCTCCCTGGGAATAAGTTATTTTGTAATTGGGGCGTGTTACATAGATACACACATACACTAAGGCGATTCCCCTCTCTTAGTGATATGGCAGTAAGAAATCACATAGGAGAAATAACTTAGCTTTGTTTAATGTCACCCAGTTTGGGCATGGGGGCCCGATGTGTAGAGTCTGCCATTTTCGCCATTGCAATGGAAGGATTTTCAGGATCGGATGGTGTAATCTCCCATCCGTCCATTGGCTTCAAAGGTGAGCAGGGCAATATTCCAAGGCTATATACTCTTTCTTTACGTGGAGGCCCCCACTTACTGTAGGTGAATCATGCAGTTCCAAACCAGGAAAAAGAGGATACAGGTTCATGCTGACTTTGACATACAAAAAAATAGGATACAGCAGTTCTTAGTCTGACTGCCACTTGTCTCCATCTGTCTTATATTATAATGCTTGCCCTGCAGTTCTATATGTTTAACCCCTGTGTTAAATGTGGCTCTGCGTCAACTGTGCATGTGAGTAGAAAAAGGCAGATTTATAAAATATATTTGCACAGATCACAGCTGACATACTTAAACTTATGCTTATTACAAGCCACAAAAGGAAAATTTACTCAAGGTTGAAGGGAATGTTTGAATGGTAGAGAAAGAACCAAGGAGAACTCAAGCTGAATCAGTTTCAACTCACATCATCTGTCAGTATCTGGATGAAAATGTGATCAGTGGTAGAAGACCTACACTTCTAAAAGAGAAACCCAAACAATCTCTGGAGTTTGCCACATTGCATGTAGACAAGATATAGTCCTTCTGAAAGACTGCCCTTTGGACAGATGAGAACATTTTATTAAATCACACCAATTCTGTGTTTACAGTAAAAAAGAAGGTTCAATGAAAGTAACACAATTCCTACTATAAAATATGGAGGAGGCTCGGTGATGTTTTAAGTTTGTTTTTCTGCCTCCTTGAGTCTGTGCATAGCATAATACAACCATAGCATAATACAACCATAAACTATCAGGGCATTTTGTGGGCGAAACATACAACCCAATGTCAGAAAACTGTGTCTCAGCTGCAGATCATGAGTCCTCCAGCTGGATAATGACCAGACACATACCACAAAAAGCACCCAAGGATGGAGGAGAAGGAATCATTGTACCATTCTGAAGCAGCTCCATATGAGTCCTGATCTAACTCACATTAGACAACTGTGGAAAGTGCTAAAAGTCACAATTGGAAGAAGGAGCCCATCAGACCTGAGAGAACCAAAGAAAAGTAGAAGAAACAACCAATCAAGAAGTACAGAAATCTTACTCAGAGCTACAGAAAGCGCTTGCTGGCCGATATAGTCTCCAAAGACTCTGCTGTGAAACATTAAGGTAAGAGCATCAGTGTTTTTATCCATGTCAAAAAATACTAACACTTAAAAATATGCCTTAAATCAAAAGCAAAGCTTCTGTTCTGTTTATTGTGATATAAAGAATTGTGGATGCTACTTTTCAGTTTCAGCTTAGGTCATGGAATACCCTAAGTGTTTTTAAGTGAAAATGTAAAAATATTTTCAGCTATATCTGTGTAAATTTGGTCGTATTTGCATCTGTGTGAGTTCTGCATGAAATAGTTGTTAATTACAAAAAGATGACAGATTAATATGTTTTGATATAGTTCAGTTATCAAAACAATTTGTTGATTTTTCATTAAAGTAAATATACCTGTGAATCTATTCCTGATACAGAATAATGAGGGGTGGCATACCAAATACCATTCAGAAAAAAATGTCTTTAGAATTTTATTTTTTTCACACTTTCTTCAGACATTTGTTTAAGATATCATTACACACTGGCTTCTGTGACATCACACATCTTTAATATTTGTGGTCTTTGTGAGTGTGTGCAACTTCACAGGGTTGTAGTCACATGGTAATGATGGCATCTTTGAAAAAGCAAGCTTTTTACCTATGAACAATCTTGCCTATGTTTCAAATAAAGGAAATTTTTTAGCTAAGGAAAGTTTGCAATTTCCTTTTGAGGTTTTTTGTTTTGACTTTATTTCGTCCTAATTACAAGTATCATCTAGCCTTGTTGTGTTTATTAAATACCGTCATTTATTAGCCACCTTAGCCTGGCTCAAATTATTCTATTTTTCCCTAAAGAAGTTTACTCAGACTCTTTGACTTTTAAGAATGACTGACCTAAATGGCTGTGACACCAAGATATTTCAGTAACAGCAGAAGCTAGTTTTAGCAGGAACATAAACCCAAGCTTTCAAAACTTAAATTCAGGGGCTTTAATTCTTGATCTATGCACTCCATCCTACAATTGGTACCTTCTGAAAATGTAAAGATTTTAGAGCTGTCATTCAAACTGACAACATCAGTTACTATTTCTTAAGTACCTGTAAGTACCATAAGCACGGGAAAGGACCTACATAAATAAAATGTATTATTATTATTATTATTGTATTTATTTTGTTAATGTTGCAAAGCTATACTGAAACATCAAAGAAAATTAAAATTATGTAATGTTTAATTTATAACGCCTATCAATATGAATATTTATCTTTTATGAAATATGCTTTACTGCCTCCTAATTCTAACTATATGACTTTTGCTTCACATTGTACAGATCTGATTCTTGCTGCTTGCAAGCTGGCATTTTTATGACGGAATGTTGGCTTCTCTTAAAATCTGCTGTGATGCATGGCATATTGCTTAGCCCTGTATAGTCTTGCTTAATTTGGTAGACGTTGGCCTGTCTTTCTGTCGCTGCTCTTCAGGTTTGTTTGGTTATCTGCTAACACTGTTTTATGATTGCATGGAAGATCTAAGATTTTAACACTCTATTTGAATATGATCTATGGATTGGACTTTTCTAAACCTAGAATTTTACTTGAAATTTTTAATTTGATTTTCCAGCTTCCCTGATTTAAGTCATCAGTCTAACATGAGCCCTCACAGCCCTCTACCACCCATCTACCTGGTTGCCTAACACTACTCAAGTCTCCACTTCCTCAAGTTGATGCCAGATTTTAAGTTATATAGGAGGTAGGCTTAACTGCTGTTCCAGACTCTGGGTTTTAATGGTGGTCTAGTGGCTTGGTGGCTAACATGGTTTTAATTTGGCTATAAGTACAAAAGGAGAAGTCAAAATGCTTTCTCTAACTATACAACTGGCCATATCCACCCTGCCTGGATTTATTTTTAGACTCAATCTTGATTTATCACTAGAATCCTTGAAGCCTACGAAAAAACTCGTAATCCCGGGCCACCTTAAATTCCTTCGCACCTCCTCATCAGCGTCTTTTGTTTTGAAAATGCGTTGGTCAGCACTGTCAGCCTGCTATCCCATTCCCCATCGATGCAGTTTTAGTTGTACACAAAGTTCTTCCAGCTCAGGTCTGTTTATCTGGGTGTGAGGTGCCTTGGATTGTATTGGGTAAATAATATATTGTTATTTGGAACACATGCATTTCATGCGTGTTCTGTGTCTACAATGATCTGTGTAAATGTAGGATGACAGGAAATGCGAGGAAAGAAATGTTGAACACATAACTAGAACAGAAACTTTTTTCATGTTGTACTAATTGGCCAAATGCGGACATGAAGTGTGTAATGTGTGAAGACTGAAGTCCAAATATCAAATAAACACTTTTACAAAAGACACAGATATAACAAAACAAGTGTGCTTTTTTCAATAATTTAACCAAAGTAAAAGAAATTGGGATAGAGTATGACACAAACACCCACATATACGTCTGCTTTGCTGGTGTAGAGGTAAGAACTGCTGTCTCCAAGTTGAGAGGTGGTGGGTTTGATACTGGGGCTTTCATGCATTAACTGTTTCTCCCCCCGATCTGACACGTGCTATAACAGAGGTTAATTCAGATGAGGATGAGGTTTCTACATCAGAGAAAGAGAACAGAAGCCCTCCCCACAAGAAACGTCCACTCACATATTAGAACAACACAGCTGCACCAGCCGTAAAGGCAAAAGATGGGACCATTTGAATGCAGCAAGAGGTTGGGCATCATCCTGCCGGTGAATCTGCCACGCGCATGTCCTTCAATGAAACAGCAGGGCTTACAGAGCTTGCCAAGGTATCGTGCAAAGTTCTGTTTGTGATTATGTTTTGTGATGGTATTTATACAAAAAACATTTATATTTTACTTAAATAAAAGCCAGATCAAATGTTAATTACCTATTTACCTTGATATGTTTACTTATCCTCCTACAATGTAAAGTCACAAGTAGACTTCAGAGCTTCCAGTGTTTGATCGACAAGGGCATGCTGACAAAGTACATGTGCAATGCTATTTCAGTACACAAATGACTTTAGCTGCAGGAGGAAGCTCCTGTCATACTTTACGCAACTGTTGTTACGGTTCTGCCTATGTCCATAAACAGCTCCAAAAGCTTTATGACCTTAGTCTCAGAAAGTCATTCTTCCGTGGGACAATTGGGATTGTGCTATCATCCTTGCATTTGTTGCCTGTTAATACAGAGTGGAAATTATGGTTTTATTACTGTTTTTAAAGCTCTCCATAGCATAGCTCCAGTCTATATTTCTGATCTTGTCAGCCTCTCTTCTGCCTCTTGAGCCCTACAGTCTTCTGATCAGATGTACAGGGGCCTTCTCTGTAGCTGACCCAAGACTCTGGAATAGACTTCCATCTTTTATTACAGTAATTCATCTCCCACAATATATATTTTTAAGACAAATTTAAAAACCTATTTATTTTCTCAGGCTTTTGAGTAATTTTAAAAAGTATGTATTCAGCTGTCTGTTCTGTCTTGTTTTGTTTTGCTGCCTGCTGATTGCGGTTTTCTCCATCTATTGCTTTCTTAAACTGTTAAGTCATTTTATTCCTTTTAAAATGTGTTTTTACTCTTCTGTTTTAATTTTTTAAATGTTTGTTTTGTTTTAGATGATTTTATTGTGGAGCACTTTGCTTGACACTTTTTGTCTTTTAAATGTGCTATATAAATAAATATGACATAAACTGAAATGACAATGACGGGCAGAAATCTGCTGTTTTCCCCAGCTACCCCTTTGCTAGAGGTTAAAAGTTAACACAAAATATGTATTTTAAAATAACAAGGCATTTAGTTTAACTGTACTTGATTTCATAAGCAATTCATTCATACCCAGCATCTTTCTTCTGCAAATGTCCAAACCAATGTAATCTGGCCTCTCAGGCTTTGTCACCAAACACTCCAACCTCACCATTGCAAAAAAGAAAGGTCTCAGAGCCAATCCCTTATGTAATCGCACCTCTACCTTGAATGCATCTGTTACTTCTACGGCAGATCTCACCACTGTCACACTTCCCTTGTATATATCATGTACCACTCTTACATACTTAAGCCACTTTCAGCTTCCTCATACAATACCACAACTCCTCTCGAGGCATCCTGTCATATGCTTTGTCTAGGTCCACAAAGACACAACGCAACTCCTTCTGGCATTCTGTATACTTCTCCATAAACACCCTCACAACCAGCCTTTGTTTATTGTTTTAAAAATACTAACTTATTAGCAATTAAACACTGTATGACATGAGATGAAGGGATATGGGGGGATTTAGAACCTTTAAATCAGGGGTGTCAAACTCCTGGCCTGGGGGGCCGGAGTGGCTGCAGGTTTTTATTCTAACCCTTTACCTATTAGTGACCAGGTTTCAATGCGAATTAACTTGTTTTTCCTTCATTTTAATAGCCCTCTTTTTAAGGATTCGGTCCACTGAATGGATTATTTTCTTCATTAAATGAGAGCCAAACAGAAATGAAATGCGAAACAAGCCGACAGATGACAAGTTAAATTAGGTCTTCAAACTCCAACCAATTTCATTCCAACCAGTTTGTTAAGGAGAAGCCGATTCTTACTGTTAATTAAACCTGTTATTTAATTCCATGGCTTGTTGGTGCTCTCATTCTGCCACAGGTTGAACTGAGAGATCAACTTTACTGACACTTTCACCTTTCTTTATTTTCAGATATTGTGAGATGGGCACAGGTGAGCTGGTTATATGGATTCTTGTTTTCTGTCTCATTATTGTTTGGCTGCTACTTAAGGAAAAAGAAACAACTAAGGGGCCTGAGTCAAGTTAATTAAAACTAAGGCAAAAGAAGTTAAAAAGCAGCAAAAACTGGTCACTAATGAAGAAGATAGTTAGAATGAAAACCTGAAGCCACTGCAGCCCTCCAGGACTGGAGTTTGATACCCCTGCTTTAAATGATAATTCAACTTTGATGGGAATTGAATCCATCCATGTTTAATAAACCTCCTTTTTGTTAATTAAGTTATGCAGGTCATTTTTCTTCCACAGCAATTATGTAGTATTTAATTACTTACAATATGTTGTAAATTATTATCTCCCAATTTATGTTCATATTTTTTTCTATTAATTGCTTCTCAAAGTAATTAAATTAATGAGTTCCTTCATATTTTTGCCTCAAAAGTGTCGTATGCAGGCAGGTTCTGAAAGAAGATGTAGGTAAGTGATGATGAAACTCCTTTTTACAGCAGGCACAACAAATGAAGATTTTAAAAAACAGAGCTGTCAGAAAATGCTTGGAAATGAAATGCTATGTTTTAAATACCATCATGGCTATTTCTTTGGTTATGAAATAAGTCTTTCACATGTTGAGCACAACTCCTAAGCTTTCTTTTACTAGACACTGCAAATCAAAGAGAAAACTCAACCATTTTAAGTGTCTGTTAACGCTAAGCACTATGTTCAGGTAGTAAATTATGCTTTTTTTAAGCACTAGCTATTTATGTCAAAACAATGAGTAACTGGAGATTGTAGCTATAGGGAAAAATACTAAGTAAGTTTGTTTTGATAAAGAAATCAATGTACTGTGCATTTTAAATTAACATGTAAATGTGTTAAATCTGACAAATGTAAAAATATGTAAACATCTTCATGTAGTATTAAAAGATATGTAAATAACAAATAATTAAACATCCCTACACTGCTAATTCATAATTATTTATATATTTACAGTAAAAGAACATACTTTGACTACTGTTGCTGTCTTACACAGTTTTAGAGTTTTTTTTTCTAAAACTGATATATGCCAAACATATCTAAGGGGTCACTCCACTCAGACAGCAGAAGTCTCATCACATTAGGAACTTGCCCTGGCATTTTCAAATGTTACACGCCCTTTGGACTTAGGTTTGTTTCAATCTGTTTTTGAAAAAATAATCTTTGTGAGTAAATTAATTCTGACACTTCTCCATCCAATCTCCAGTTTAGATTGTCCTTCTCTGTTTTAGAAAAATGTTTAAAAGTTCAAGTAAAACTCTAAGAACTCAAAAACATACTAGCCAGAAACAAAATATAGGCAACATATTTTTTTATAAAAAAGAGTAATGGTTTTCAGAAGATTCTGTCTTCCCCTGGAAATAACAAATTACAATTTGCTTCTCACTCAAATGTGTCACTTTCTGGTTTGAAATCTGACACTTTTTAGCTAAATCACGGTTTGTGGTGGCATAGCTGTTGGATTCTTCAGGAGATCATAATCTGCCATTCCTTCTAAAGATTCCATGGTGATGTATGTAATGCACGTGATTTTCTTTGCGTTGTCATGACAATCAGGCCTCATACATGGGATATTCTTCTCTTTCTTCATCTTGATCTCCTTCTCTTTGTGTAGGTCCTCTAACTAATCATTTTAACTCAAGAACTCTCTGCATTCAAGAGCCAGAATAATGATGAAGCTAGTCAGTCCAGCCATTCTTCACAATTCATAGATATAAAGTTGGGAGAAGTGTTATGTAGGCACTAGCCCACAGCTTTCTCAGACACTCAACTGAAGAAGTGGATAATTGAATTGGAAAAGGACTAACAGAATATTATTTTGTTTCGTGCATTGCTACTATAACAAGTGTAGTGATTGATGTGTGGTTGTCATTGCACAATATGCCTTGATGGTTAACTCAGCTGTGCATGGTGTACGGAAGAGTGAATAAAAATTTGTCTTCAATTAAATGAGCTATGTATTCTTTTAAATAACATGACATACTATATACATTGATAATTTAGGCAGTAGTTTACTAGCAGGTGGATGACAAAATTACTTATGCAATATTACCGAGATGTTGAATATATTAAACTTGCAATGTCAAGAATATAGTTGAAATTTAATTTTGAAAATCAAAGAGTTAAGATTAAAAGGGACTTAGAGAAATCACATGATCGATCATGACAGATTACAACCCAGAAAAATATTAACTGATAATGTCAATAAACACAATCACCTAGATCCTGTAAATATTATCTATTTTATTATGAGTAAAACCTTAAACTCTCTGTGTTTTTGTTTTTTATTCAATGATGAACTTAATGAAGTTGTAAAAATGATCAGACCTAGGTTTAAGTCATGGTGTAATTTGAGGCTGATCAATTTTGATATATGGTGCTGATGACAAGATCAAGCCACTCATCATGGAAGAGACTGTTGTGCATAAGAAAGAGTGCACACCCAAAAGCCAGCACGTGTGAGGATACCATTTGTGATTAAAATGACACACTGATTGAGAAACTGGTTGGAACAAAAACTTGAAGCCACAAGGGGTCCAAAAGATTGAGTTGGAGAACTACCAATTTAATGGATAAGTAACTAATGACTAGGCAGCAGTTAATTTAGGACCAAAGTGTCAAGTGTCCATTACTGATTGGAGTCCATTTCTCTAGTGCACATTAGATGGTTAAGTTATATAAAGACTAATGACTTTGAATATTTCCACTATTTTCAACCCTTAGTGATGGGAAGTACTGTCCCTTTACAATGTTGCTTTGATTTATGGTGAGAAACATGGTGGAGTTTACAGTGTTTTGCAAATCTGAAAATTAATTTAGTAGCATATAGATATTTATCTGTTGGGGACAGCCAAGCAAAATCACACCTTTTATTGGCTAACTAAAAAGATTACAATATGCAAGGTTTTGAGGCAACTCAGGCCCCTTCTTCAGGCAAGATGTAATACAGAAACTGGAGTTCCCTATGTTTATATACACACTCTAGGACAAGAAACAACATTGGTAAATCTATAAATGAGAAATTTTAAATGTAAAAAATTAATAGATTCATTCAGGCTAGGGTTAATTTAACAAGAGAGAGAAGAACAATGTATGGTCAAGATCTCTGGATAAGATAACTGTCCAACAAAGTCTTTTGAAGTTTGTAATGAGTTTTTTCAAAACAAGGTAGATCTGTAGACAGGTTGTCTGTCATTCTGAGAGATGTAAACAATCCTCATATCTGGCCATAAAACTCTTGTCTCTATTCAACCCATGTTGTAATGTATTAAATTTTAGCATGAGTTTTACTTCCCATTCTTTTCTCTCTTGCTGTGTTTTGAAGTTGCCCATAATCACTGTGACTTTAAAGTCCCTCTCACGGTGCCCATGGCTGTTGAAGTGGGCCGCTACAGGAACATCTGTGTTGCCATGTTTAATGTGGAACCTGTGTAAATTCATTCTCTGGCGGAGTGTTTGTCCAGTTTCTCCCACATAGAGTGCAGTGTCAGGACATTTCATGCAGAAAATTAGGTAGACTACATTAGATGATCTGCAGGAAAACTAATCCCTTTATGTGATGTTCAAGTCGGCAGTGTGGTATAACTATACGGTCTGTATCATAAATGTGGGCACATGTTTTGCATCTTTTCTGTAGGCATGGAGATGTGCCATTTTCTGTTGGTTCACTTAGGGAGCTTCGGACAATTAGTTGTTGAAGGTTTGGTGGTTGTCTGTATGCCAGGAGGGGAGGTTCAGGAAATACATTTTTCAGTTTTCATTGTTTAGTATTGGCTGAAGTTCTTTTATAATTTTTCGAAGTGTTTCAAGATGTGGGTTGTAGGTGACAACAAGGGGGATGCGGTTCTTGTTGTCTTTGTTTTTATATTCCAGAAGGTTGTCTCTGGGTATGGCAGTAGCTCTTCTTATTTGAGTGCCTGTTGTTTTGGGGGTGTAACCTTGTCTGATGAAATCTTGTCTGAGCTCCTGCAGTGTTGAGCCCAGTCTGTCAGGCTGTTGGGTTGAAAAGAGTTATATTCATTATGAAAATGGAGGAGGTCCTTCTCACTGGCAGTCCAGATTATGAAGATGTCATCTATGTAACGGAGATACAACAGTCTGTTGGAGACTATAAACAAACTAACAACACTTAAACTGACTTGGACAGTACAGTAAAGGTTTTATGAATGGTTTTGTAAAATAAATAAATTAGAAATATTTTTATCAAGGTACTTATTCCTAAACACAAACTGTTCAGAGACATTGAAAATAAAATAAATAAGTGTTGTGACTTAAAATAGAAGATGAATCATATATAAAGATAAGATATGACTATAATGTGGGTTTAAGTGATGATAGCTAAAATGACTACATCAAAAATGCCCTGCAGCACTGAATAATACAATATTAAATGTAATACTATAAGGTGTACACTGAAGCAAAATGGCAAATACTGACTGCAGATCTTAGTTTGCTGTGGTTGGATTATATCCCCACAACAGTCAATCACAAACATTAGCTTCCAAAGAAACTCTTTATAAGCAGTTTCTGTCTGAACTGTTTGAGGTATTCAGCTGAAGTTCTCTTTCTACCCTTCTAATTATCAGTTATTTCCAAAATGGAATCAAGCCCAACAGTGCAGAGACATCTTATAAAGCTTGATTGAGGATTTCTCATGTTTGCATGCCTATAGATTGCAGAAAGCTTTTCGGTGGGTCACTGCACACTGCTCTAAATAGAATCTCCTGCACTGAAAGGGGAGCAAGTTTGATCTGAAGGTAGTGCTGATCTTTGAATTCCCTCTAGAAAATTTGGATAATGACTTTCAAAGTGTCAGCCTTAAAATTGTACATCTGAGGAAAGGTATTGTTCCAGCTCAGAAGCAAACATGGAATTCTTGCCAGAGAGCACTGTTGATATCTCTAATGATTCCTGATCCACAATCATATTCTTCAAAGTTATCTGGGAGTAGGCTCTTCAATGGCAGGGGTCGGGTAAAAATCTCTGGGTCAGAAAAAGCTTTAATCATATCACTACGGTGGTTTGCATTGTGGGTAGTCATTGTTTTTGTTCCTAGTAGATATCAGAATCAGATAAATTGTTCGCTGATACATGTCTATATACAGTATTTGCTAAACAATTTCCCGTTCCGCTATTGATGGATCTAAAGGAATTTCTTCTTTTAGTAGCACACATTAAGCTATTTGATTTGCAGTCACTTAGGAATTGTCTGCAATTGAGCAGTTTTTACTGGCTGACCCTCTGTTGATGCTGAAACATCCGCTGAGACAGATGATTGGCCTGTAGTGACTATATGTAAATTGGCTTGGCTTTCACTGCAGATTAACATCAGGCACAGTCTGTGATCCGTATCCTCAATGACATTTTACTTATAAAATTCCGTAAAATCACTATATCACCTGTACTAGCATTAACATCAATATGTTCTTTCATCTGTGTGGAAAGCAGAAACACAGCTTTAGTAGTTTTTTGGTGTATTATATCATGCTAATTGAGACAACATGATCAACTAAGGGTTGTGTGAAGTCCTGCAATACCATATGTGAACTCTGATTCATGTCCTTCTCTTGAGGCACTATCTGGGAGAAAAAAAGACTCTTTGCCACATTTAAGATTTCACTGAATCAAGCATTAATGGGCATGGAAACAGTCTGTGTGCCCCCATCTTGTTTTGCTATAACCAGTTTATTTATTCCTTGTTATAGTCTATCCTCCCTATCTCTGTTATGTGTGTTTTTCGCCTTGGTCTGCAGCTGAAATGGGAATTTTTAGGCTTCTCTTCAGTTAGATTGAACTCCTTCTTAGCTTTATTATCTCAAAAATCTTTTGAAGAAGACCAGATTTCATTTAGAGGTGTTCCTTTGGTTTGTGATGGAACAGCTCAAGTCTGTCTCCATATGCAGGAATGCAACTGAACAGTGCTGAAATGTACATGAGTAAGTTAACATATGAAAGCCAAAGGCAAATTATGGGTGTCAAAAATGTATTGGGTTGGTTAGACACACAAGATCTTGTCTTGAAGGATCACAATACAACATACAGTAAGTTCTAAATTTAATTTTCAGGACACCTCCCTAGCCAGACAGCATTTGTATTATATTACAACAACCAACACAACCAGTGTTGTGCAAGTTCATACCTCACAAGAACTAGCTCAAAGTTCAGTTCACACAGATTAAAATGAATAAATTCACGTTCATAGTTCACCATTTCAGTCTTGAACTAGTTCATGTTCTGTTCATTTTGTATTTTTTAAAGAGTGAGAATAAATGACCCATGAGTTTACTTTTTTCAATTTTGCATACTTTATATTAGGCCATTACAGTGTTCTTGAATAAAATAAAATAATTAACTTTTTAATTATTTTTTATTTAAATACACTTTATTGAGTTATATCCAGCAACAAACATGTATAACCATATACTGTATGCTAATATCCTCCCGGTCAAAAAAAAATTAAATAGATGCAAGTATACATATAAATTACCACTCTTTTCCCCCTGGGATTAATAAAGTATCTATCTATCTATCTATCTATCTATCTATCTATCTATCTATCTATCTATCTATCTATCTATCTATCTATCTATCTATCTATCTATCTATCTATCTATCTATCTATCTATCTATTTCCAACCGTAACCATGTGACACAAATGGTGACTGTGGAGCCAGCGTGTAGGTGAACTAACCTATTACGCTGCCGGTCAAAATTCGTGTAACATACTGCATGTCCAATGGGGGAAAATATAAAGTGGCCTCATGAAGTTCGTTCTCCTAAAAGCAAAAACGAGCTTCACCGTGTGATTGTGTCAGCGGGGGTGCAGCTTAAGCACAAGCAGGCAGACACAGAAAGTGCCTATTTGATTTTACGTTATTTTTTTCCGAATGCAAATAAATGGCAAAAAATTTGTATAAAATAAATATTCGTAAAACTCCACTATTTGTGCTAATCCGAATACCATATTCGGATTCGGCTCCAGCCCTACATTACAGGGTAAGGCAAAACGTTTAATCTGGACCTAAAACAGAATGTCACATAAAACTGAAGTAGCTCACATTCAAGTTCTTCACTTGCAAATACATTACATTAAGTTCACCGTTCTTAGAAAAATTAGCTTGTTCAATGAACGCGCTGTTTTGAACTAGCTCGTGCACCACACTGAATACAACTGTGGCAGGTAATAAAGGGCTACACATAAGATAACTGTCTGTTTCTCAGAGCTAGGTAATATAAAGGTGGGTACTTGCTTGTGGAACTTGAGTACTGGATTGAGTATCTATTTCCTTTTGAATGCAGTGAGCTCAAAATGACTTAATTCAGGACACTGTTTTATACAATCCGTATCTTACATTTCAGTTCATGATTGTTAGCTTTAGTGAAGCTCACATTTACAATATACAACATACAGTACATTTGAATAGGAACAGTTGACATTAATGTAAACTGGCCTCCAGAATAATGCAAGCCATAATATTTGAGTTAGAGCCTTTCTAATGTGAAATTCTAGAATGATGCATTCCAATATATATTCTTGGAAAAATATATTTTTAAAAATCCACATGAAAGCATGATCTTTTTAAGGCTGAAGATTATAATTATACATTTTATAACAGCAACTCACAAAATTCATATTTGCCCTTAAGAAAAAAACATGATCAAATAACTTTCAACAACTTTAAGGTTCACATTTTTTATTGCAAATCATGATTATAAACTATTCATGCAAACTGCTGTGTTTATACCATAGACTAAGGATGTCAAACTCCTGGTGGGCTGCAGTGGCTGCCCATTTTTGTTCCAAACAGTTTGTTATACTACAGCTAATTGAACATATTATATTATTTTAACTGACTTGTGGTTAAACTCTATCATTTTTCTTTGACTAGCAGCCAAACAAAACAAGTCAACAGATGGCCAGGTTAATTTGATCAGCTTTACATCTCAGTATCTTTCATATAAAACGTGTCTGAATAAAATATTTCAGAAGAAAAAACTTAAGGTCTGAGAAACATTGACCTGCCCTTGTCCCCAAAATATTTGATGATTTTCTCAGAAAAAATAAAATCAACACTTTTGGAATAGTACGGGTGTGGTAGAACACAAGCACTGACAAGCTACAGAATTAAATGTGCTCTATTACCAGCTAAATTGGGAATTGGTTGGAGCAAAAATAGTATTTCTCCGGGGCTGTTTGAGAATCCCGAGTTAGCTAGTTGTTTTTGGCTTGCTTTGCATCTCATTATCATTTGGCTGCTGGTTAAGGAATAAAAAATCAATGAAAGGTTTGTTTAAAAAATGTAAAAGCTAGTCAAGTAAAATTAAGGAAAAAAAATGTCTCCTCTATTAGTATTGGTAACTGGCCACTAATAACGAAAGTGGCTGGAAGAAGAACGTGATGCAGCATTAATTAAACTGGAATTTCAGCATTTACAATCATTTTAGATAAAAAATAATGGAGTAAATGTACACAGTATTTAATGTGGTAATTAATAACAAATACATGTTAAAACCAAAACCCGACAATAGAATACACAACAGGCAATGCATTACATTAAGTGCAAGGGCTACATCAATAAGACTGGCAAATTTGTGAAATTTAAGAAATTGTTTTAGAGATCAGTTATAACCTACAACATTATGTTGACTGTCATGTAGGATACCACGGAGCTGGAGTACACTAGTGAACATTATCAGCAAGTGACTGAGGTTCAAGGTAGGTAAGCAGTTCTCAATCTGTGTTTATTCTAAGAAAAGAAAACAGCAACAAAATGCAAGCTACAGCAGATTAAACTTGGGCTCAAGTACTTACAAGAAGAAGAAGAAGCACATCATTCTTAACACGAGATGCATTAGAAACAAAATACTCCAGCTAGTTGCTATAAAGAGTGTTAAGCAACATATGTGCTGAATTTAATTAAGAAATATGACAGCAAACAGCCTCTTACAAATTAATGTATTATTAAAGCAGAGATTTGTATTATAATATAGAAGTACATATAGAATATAATTCTGCAGGACATTAAACTAAAGAAGAACATGCTCAAGTAGTAAAAGCATATTTGTGATTTGTTTTATGTTTTCCTGTAAAGTCATTCATCAAACTATAGCTTTAAAGATTGGCAGGAAAAGCTTACAAATGCTCAGTTCTCTCTTTCTTTGCATTTAGTGATTTTGGACATGTTTACTTTTAGCCTGCACACCCTTGACTATGCTGATTTTCCCCTTTACTTATTGTTTTGCTTTACATACAGGTTGGATTTTAATTTTATGCAACAGTAAGTCTTTCTGCAGCACTTTAATTATCCTCTTAGGTCTTCATTAGGATACGAGGTATGCCCAGCCATTTCTTGTTATCCTTCCCAAAGAGGATTTGCAACAGAGTAAAACTGCCTACTACAACACTTTCTGTATTATTTATTCATTTATCAGATTTGAGGTAAACTACACCGTATATGGCTGAAATAAAAACACCTAATTTATCAGTGTAATGTGCAGATAGAAGGTGGGGAGTCACCATCTATTACACAACTGGAACTGTTATAGAAGATCAATTTCATAGCTGTCATGTGTCAAAGCTATTAAAATGAAAAAGTAGTCCAACATTCATTAAATATGTGCAGTCATTTTTTAATTTATGTTTTATCAGCCAGGAAATTTTGAAAGCACAACAGTGATCATTTAATTGTCTTCATTTTTTGCAAATACTTAATTTTAAAAATATGTACTTTATATTACAAGTGTCCTAGATGCCAAATATATCTGCATAAATCAATAAATTTATTAATGGTGCTTGCTTTCATATTTCAATGTTATATAGTATTCCTATGCAAGAATATTGTCATTCCCGTTGCTTTGTAAATCAATGAAGCTAATGAAATTACAGAAGTTTATGGGCACCCCAGTCATTATCTGCGTGGAGTCTATGTTTTCTTTTTTCTTTGTTTGCTTGATTTTCCTGCCGGTATTCAATCTTCCTCCTACATCATAAAGTTGTGCATAATAGGTTAATTGGCTAACTTATGCTCTACTCTCCAGCTCAGACTCCTATTGGATTTTTGTTATTTGTTTTGTTGTTGTTTGCAAAAAATATCCAATATAAATCTATGGTTATAGTTAGAGACAAGCTATTAATTAGGTTTACTTTTACAAACACTTGATAAAGGAGCTGAAGCTGAGAGTACACAGATCTTTAGGACTTCACTGACAGATACATTTGCATACCAGAATCATGGATGAAGTCAGCAAATGCTTCTGTTCCTTTGACACAAATGCAAAGCATTGCATGGATCATTCCAGCAAATATTTTAGATAAGCCAGTCACAGCCAAGGATCACATAGTATATAGTGGATAATAAATGTACAATGTTACTGGACATGTCAGTAGGCAAATACACTGGCAGCTTGTTCTCATTTGAGGATGTTCAGGTGCACAAACCCTTAAAATTGATTTTTCAAAACGTGATTGTTGGCTTATGATATGAAATATATATTTTACCTGAGTGCAACAAGAACATGGAAGATATGCACATGGTTATTTCAACTGAAAGTAATTTCACTTTGACAGTTCTCCTAGGCATTGCTGACCAACTATATTGTTGATTATTATCCTCTATTTGAATATTTGTATCTTCTTTTGATCAATGGTGCTTTTAATCTGCTTGAATGGAGTTTGTTTAATTAGAAACATTTATTGCATCAAATCATATGATGCTATTCAGTTACATTCTCATGATTTCCTTCTTTCATTTTATTTTCTGCATTTTCATGTGTTTGCCATAAGGTAGAGAAAGCAAGCATACAGAACTTTGTCCATGGAGAATCCAGACAGTATTGACAAGATTAATGTACATTAATAGGCACTGGTTAAGACAGCAAAATGATTACTTGTTCCAGGCTTCATGGAAATGACTGCACGGAATATGAATAAGGAAACACTGAAGCGACAAGCTATCTGTATACATTTTTGCATAATGTGACTTTTTTAAAATTTATGTTATTTTATTGTATAGAATTGAGTTGTATAGGCTGCTAGCAACAGTCAGTTTGTGTATTTTCAAACTTTTATTGATCACTCTGTAATCAGATCTAACACATCTGAGACATCATTTAAAACATCAATGTTTAAAATTAAGCCATACTTGATGCCCACCAACCCTTCCCTAACCAGTTCAGTTCAGATAGCTGTAACTATATTCATTGTGTATATTGAAATATCAAAAGAAGAAAAAACAGTTAAGCATATTACCAGCAAGCTTCTTTTAGAACAACATTCATGAATTATAGCCAATTTATGATAAACTATTTTGTTTGTTTGTAAGAAAGATTTTTACTTAAGACTTAGGACATCACTTTTCTGTTGAGTTACAGAGGCGGGTTAAAAGTCAATGCACAAGCATTTTCTTGTAGAATATCACATTTTTTATTACAGAATATCTGCTTGATACTATTACAGCACTAGATGATGAATAATAATGATAAATTCAACAAGAAAGAAATGTATTATCAAGAAGACTTACTTTTTACTTTTTCTTAATCCTTAATATCATCCTTTTCAGATTAGAATTGATTTGTGTAAATTTTTGTAGAAAGTTCAATAAAGAAAAAACTGAAAAATGTTTAATTACATACCATTTAAAGTAAGTTTCCCCTCCAGGACTAGAGGATTCTAATGGTGATTTTTTTTGTTAATTAAAAGATAAAAAAGATATTGAACATATGTGTAATAAAAAAACTTTATGTCTGAAAAAGAAAAAGAAGCTATTAGAGAACTGAAATTAGATTAATCCATTGTTTTAAAACAAGCATATACAGTAGAGGGAACTATAGTTAATGGGTTAAATATGTACAGGAAAGTTTAAACAGCTCTCAGACATAAAATGTTATGAAGTACTAGAAAATACTCCTATAACAGGGATGGCTACTTTGATAAAAGGTCTTGTACAACAAGCTCAGAATATTGAATTAATACAGGGTATATAACCATAGAGCCAATTTTCTTACAGGTGGAACATTTATGGATTACATTGTTTTATCTTATTACCAAAAATCCATAATAATATCAATAATCCTTCTGGGCACTCTATTAAATCTGAAATGGTTTCCATTTTACAACCTGTAACACAGCTGATCGAGTTTATTGTTAAACATTTATTAAGATCAACACAAGCCATTATTAAGGATTTAGCCAGTTTTATCATTAAAATTGAATTTTTAGAGTATGGTAATCACTGAACTCTTATATACCAATATTCCACAGTAAGAGACAAAAATTACCATTTGGAAATCATACTGACTTTTTGGTTGAGCTTGCTGAGTTCACTTTGAAAACATTTTTTTTCATTAGAAAAAAGAAATAGCAATGGGAGTATTTAAACCCATTATTGCAAATTTGTATGGAACAGATTTTAAGGATAAATATATTCTCATAGCAATTTTCCTGTTATATCAAATTTTGGATGTAATTTATTGATTTTCTTTTCTTTGTATGAAAAGGTACTAATGAACATTTATAAAGTTATTGTAAAGAGCTTAATCAGTGGGATAGTAACCTGAAGTTTACACTAAATTTCAATAATTGTTGCATACATTTTTTGATATGATATTTCATTATGATGAAGGCTTTCATTTAGTATTTATAATATCTACAGACCATAATACATTATTGATTGCAGGACGTTTTCATCCAAGATCACTAATGGTGATGGGTAAAACCCTTGAAGTTCTCTTCACTGTGAGTTTGCTGAAATCGTAGAAATGTTTGGGAACTTCATTGAACTGAAAAATCAGGAACTGAACTAGGTCTGAGTGAATTAAAATGATGCTGGGGTCTTTTAAGTATCCCAGAGGGATAACATATGTTGGACAAATTATTTTGGCCAAAAATGTAATCTTAGCATTGAGGCAGCAGTGCTAAACAAAGTACTATTGTGCCACAAAAACAAAAGACACAGACAAAGGGATTACCATAAACAAAATACAACAAACAGTCGCAAACTAGCAAGTAAAAAAAAAATTATATTACACTCACAAAGTTCCAGTCTTGGGGCACACACTGGCTGTGTCACAAAGGAGCAGCGTGGGACTGGCTGCTTACATTATTTGAAGTTGTGGCCCAGGGCACAACTGGAACATGCTTTGTTTGTGCCTTAACTGTGCAAATATTTTGCACTTTCTTCTTTCATCAAAAAGTTAACACCTTTTAAATAGTAATTTATGTTATTATTATTCTCACGGCCTTATTCTGATTGGGGGGAGTGGGGCTCCTTTAAGGCTTATTTTGACTCCTTGTTGCAAATGGCTAATTATGCCATGTTGTGCTGCATGCGCGAATGACTGAAGGAGTGCACAGCCATCAGTGTTAAATATCTGGTAGCAATAATTTTCTTATCATGGTCAGCTAACGTACCCTTCAAATGAAAATACTGTAAGTTTATTGTTTTTTTCTAATGCAGGCAAGGATGCATATCAGCTAAATTGACATCACGCTTGTGCAAAGCAGATTGGGCAGCATTCTTACAGTACAGTGAAATTTCTGCACATGGCTGCCAAAGCTCTGTGATGTCACGTGGACCTCATAAAGCATCATGGGGTGCTGGGAAATAAAATTTAGCTGGCCACACAGCAAATTTCTAGGAAAATATCTGAAAGTCACCAGTGAGCACAGCATATTACTTGTGTAAAATGATTCACTACACTACAACACCAATCACTCATTAAGAATTTATCTGTTTCACAATAAATGTACATGCATAGAAATTACTCAGAGAAGGTGGATTTTATTAATAACTTTTAAATGTTTTTGAAAAAGGTTATAATCAATCTGATGTCAGGTAGCTGTATAAAACAGCTTTGCATTCATATAGATAGTTTTTACTTAATTAAAAAAAAATCTACCAAGAATATATTGGTCTGTAACTGGACATATTCTCAGCAGTCCCATGTCACAAAACAAAATAGTAAAATATTTTGGCTTATACTGCAGCTATTCCCAGTGCTTCAGGACTATCCTTTACTTACATTTTCACTATTTCAAAATCTTATGCATATGCTTGTAAAGGCTGATTTTTTAGTGAAATAGCAGAGACTTTGGAAGCTGGAGGAGGAAATTTTAAATAAAGATCTTTCCATTGTTTCAAGTATCAAAGTTGTAATGATGTATTTAAGGGACACACTATTGCAAACAACGAACAAACTATTTTCCTAAAACACAAGTCAAACTGTGGTTCTAAAAGAGCAGTGCATATATTAGGGTGGGTAATATCTGTCCCTGAGGGCTACAGTGGCTGCAGGTTTTCACTCCAAACCAACTGCTTAATTAGAAATCAATACTTGCTGATGATCTCAGACCTTCTTTAATTTTATGGCTTGTTAATCTGCAATGCTAGGTTCTTATATCTTAGATTTTTTTTCCTTTCTAAGGATATCATCCAAGTGATTTGTAGCCTAAAATTGATCATTTTCAGTCTGTCAGATGTTTCTCTTAAGTTTTTTATTAATCCAAATAGGTGTAAGTAGAAATAATGTTAGATGGAGAACTGCTGTTTCCTTTGTTATTTGCATTTTATTGCTAATAACGAGCAATTAAAAACAGTGAGTGCATCTGTTTAAGACTAAAATAAGCAATTAAGGGTGGTGAACCTTAACAAGTGAGACCACTGAAATGAAGTATCAAAATTTTACTCAAGCAATAAGTGCTTCATCAGCAATAATTGACTTCTCATTAAGAAACTAACTGGGTTGTAACAAAAACCTGTAGCCACTGTGGCTCTCCAGGACTGACGTTGCCGACGGCGGTATATGTTAATGTTCTCATGTCCAAAGTTTTATGTGAGGAAAAAACTAACAAGTGTGTAAGTGAAAGGATTGACAAGCACAAAACTATTATTAAAAAGGGACTGAATAAATATCCAGTGACTCTATAACTGTGGATCACTCTATGGAACAATTACAATTTTCTGCATTTATATGTATATATTTTGTAACATTTACTGTATGTATTTCCTTTTTCAATTTTTAGTTTGGCTTGAGGAAGGGATTAAGAGAATGCCATCAGATTATTATGTTTATATGGTAGAACCTTGTACATTGAGAAATAAGACTCTCGGGAAGTTGATATATGGGATTTTCCTTTAGAACAAAGAGGCCATCATGTTATGTTTATATGTTTTAACCTTCTATATTGAGAAGCATTATTCTTCAAACACGTGATCAGTGATCTTGCTGTACAATAAACAGGTTTTCTTTCAGTGGGACCAACATCTAAAACTCTGAATTTGACAGATACATTACATTTCATGTATTAATTAAAGGTTCAACTACTAATGATGAATGTTCTTTCATTTACTTTACTTTTTGTAACTAATGAATCTGTCATGTAATGATTCACTTGTAATTAAGGAGGATTCTTCTTTCTTTTTTTGCACAGTTATATTATCCAAGGCCCTGTAATTTTTCTATAGGAACAGTCATCTTTATCTCTAGCTATTGACAGTATTAAATAGAAAGTGTTGCAGGTTTTTATAATAAAATTATCTCTTGGATATCAGGCATTTTGTTCCTGTAATAAATTATGTTTGCCATTTAGCAGCTTATCAGTAGACATTTTTGTATTTATTCATTCATAAAAGATATAGGCAGGAGAAAACTTACAATACTCCCCATGTAACATGCTCGCTAAATCATTTGCCCCCACAGGTACATAAAATTCTTCTGATCTGAAGCTGAAGAAACAATGGAATCCAGGCTGTGCAAATGTATTGGGAGACTCCCATTCAAAACATGCTTACCGACCTCCTGAGAAGTAATTACAGGTTATTCCATTATGGAGATGCTGAGGCGGGCAACCCCACTGTTCATATTATGCACACAATGCCAGCCCTCAATCTGCTGATTTTTTTCCTATTTTTTTTTTACTGCATGTTTTGCTTGCTGGCATCTGATTTTACAGATGATTTTTGATCTGATTTTACAGTTTTGTCTGTTAGAGAGAAAAAAGTAATTATCATACATTGATTTGGTTTTATTATTTTTATTTTTGTTTTTTATTGATTTTACATTGGTAGACAATAAAATTCCATACAGTGAAATCAAACTTAACAAAGCAAAGCAAAATTCAAGCCCCCCCCCCCCCCAAGAGAAAGAGAGGAGAGCCAACAACCAAAGCTACTCTATAAAAGCAACAAGAAAGGAAGAGTATCCTTTTCCCTGAAATGGAAGTTTATTCTAAAATGTTATTGATTAGATCCTGCCATATTGTAAAAAGTTTTGAACAGATCCTCTAAGTGAAATTTTCATTTTTTCCAGTTTCAAATAGTATAGAACATCTGTTACTCACTGACTTGAAAGAGGTGGGCTAGGATTCTTCCAGTTGAGTAAGGTAAGTCTATGTGCTAGTAGTGAGGTAAAGGCAATTACAGTTTGTTTGTCCTTCTTCACTTTAAGTCCATCTGTGAGTACACAAAACACAGTTGTTAGTGGATTAGGAGTGATTGTAACACCAAAGCTGTTTGACATGAATGCAAAGATTGTTGCCCAAAATGTTGTTAATTTGGTGCATGCCCAGAATGTGTGGCCCAGTGAGGATGGAGCTAGATTAAAATGATCACAGGATGAATCTTGCCCTGGAAACATTTTGGACAATTTTAAATGAGATAAATGCGCTTAGTAAAAGATTTTATGTTGAATGATTGAATGCTTTGTGCATATGGAGCTAGAGTGTATACTGTGCATGGCTGCCACTTCTTTTCTGAAGTATTAAGTGACAGATACTTTCCCCAATGGACTCTGAGATCTTTGAAAGGAAGGGACTTTAAAGTATTTTTATGAATTGTAGAGGTGCAGCGGTAAGAACTGCTCACTTGTAATCAAAAGGCTGTGGGATCGATCCTGGGTGCCTTGCAAATTCACAGTTTTGAGTAGTGAGCTGCTCTTATTGTTAATATTGTACAATGAAAACAAACACTTGATGTGTATCTGTAATAGCTGGTGTAAGTTTATAGTAATTGTAAAAGTTAGCAGGTTTTTTTCACATTTATTCTCAGCCACGATCACGATACCCCCATGGACCTGACGCTGTTAGTTTTTATTTGAAACTGGGAATAACTATAGATGTGAGTGGTGTTTTTGTCACACTAATGCAATATTATTTGAAAACAAACAGTGTCAGATCAGGTGTAAAAGTGCAACGATGTTTTCTGATTTGTACTATTCAGGTCATACAACGATTTCTTCAAAATGTCACATATATTTGTCTCTTTCTTTTTTACCCCGGTGTTGCATTGACATCATGGAGCCGAAGGCGTGAGCTTATTCAGTGCAAGCAAGAGAATGTGGGTGGCCGGTTGCTGTGTACTACAACATGCTTGACTAGGTGGCGATCAACGCACATGTACTGTACAAGGCATGCACGGGTCCACTGAGAAGAGTGTTCTTTGCTCACCTTGCAGAGGAACTTCATTGTCACATCTTACAAGAAAAGGATGAGGATGCAACATCGACAAGCTTCTGTTCCAAGACCACCGCTTCCCCCAGGAAAGCAAACTCAGTCAGTATCAGGTGTCCCTTTAATGTAATAGGAACCACAGCACAAAGCAGAAGTGTGTACATTGCAACAGGTACACATGTTGTAAATGTAGAAAGGACAGTCTTTGGGTGTGTGGGAACTGTTCACATTTGAATTTGATGATTGCATATAGCGCGGAACTGACCTCTCTGTACTATTCTTTCCTCGGCATGTCCTGGAGTACAAACAATACTCCACAATGCACCAAAATGTGGAGATTGGGCAAGATTGAAAAAAAAAACATGGTCACTGATTACAACCGCAAGAAGGCATGCAAATGTATTGTACAATATTAAGAATAAGAGCAGCTCACTACTCAAAATGGTGAATTTGCAAGGCACCCAGGATCAATCCCATTGCCTTTTAATTGCAAGGGAGCAGTTTTTACCGCTGCACCACGGAAGCTGTCGTATTGCACTTGCACCTTTTGTGAAAGTGTTTATTTGGAATTTTGGACTTCAGCCTTCACACATTATACGGTTCATGTCGAAATTTTGTTATTTATTACTAAAACATGAAAAACGTTTCTGTTTTAACAATGTGTTTACATAGATTGTTGTAGACATGGAACTCACATTAAATGTATGTATTCCAAATAATTCCCCTCTAAAAATCCAGCATTTCACTCCAAGATAATCAAAGCATGAACTGGGAGAACTTCTTGACCTTTCTATGGCGGTGGGGGATAGTTTAGCAGGCTGCTTGCTGCTTGTGTTTATCGACACATTTACAACAGAAAAGATGCTGACAGAGAGGTGCAAAGGGATTTAAGGTGGGACGGGTTACAAGTTTTTGCGCAGGCTTTGGTAATTCTAGTGTTAAAACACAAAGCCTCCAGCCATTATTATTTTGTGAGTGTTCACATTAGAGATAGATGGAAATACATTTTGGAAAAAACATCTGTTATCCACGTTAGATATTAATCAGAATCACTTTAGTATTAGATAAATTGTCCCTCAGCATGACATATCACCCTTCAGAATCAAAATTTACATCTGACACTAGAAATGGGTTAGCTCTGTTTATTAAGATTCCCACATCCCTAATTTTCTTTGTATAGCTGGACTGAAAAATTTGGCCAGGCCACTCTCTTTGCAACTGAAACTGGTGTTTGCTTAATAAGTGAGTCTCCTGCAAAAGTGCTGTCTTGGCATTTAGACCTGTTAAGTATGTGAGTACTTTCTTTATCTTTAATTCATGATTGAGACCCTTGACATTCCAGCTCACAAAGTTCACTATTTGGTCATAGAAATATTGTTTCTGAACTTTTGTTGACATTTTGTAGTTTTAGGTTAAGTTACAAGTGATTGCTTTGAGATACATTTCATATTATTGCCAGGTGGTATAGCTATGGAGGCTGTTGTTATGTTGCCACTTACAGTTATTGGGGTAGAAGGGATGAAAAAGAAATAGCATTTCTCTCTTTCTAATTTGGTCTTAAATGATAAACTGAGGGTGTAGAAAATACCATAATTGTGAAAACAGTAAAAAAAACAACAACAAATACTTACATTTTATATCAATGTAAATTACATCCATCCATTATCCATTGCGCCATATCCTAACTACAGGTCACGGGGGTCTGCTGAAGCCAATCCCAGCCAACACAGGGCGCAAGGCTGGAAACAAACATGGGCAGGGCGCCAGCCCACCGCAGATGTAAATTACACTTTATTTGAATTTATTCATTTTGCAATTTCTGTCTTCTTTAAGTTCAACTCTAATGCATCTTTTAGTCACATTAACAAACATTTTAATCTGTTTTGCATATGCAAATGAATACAAAATGGCCACCAGGCTATATGTTTTAAGTTGTTGATAACTTGTTTGGGGCGGCACGGTGGCGCAGTGGGTAGCGCTGCTGCCTCGCAGTTGGGAGACCTGGGGACCCGGGTTCGCTTCCCGGGCCCTCCCTGCGTGGAGTTTGCATGTTCTCCCCGTGTCTGCGTGGGTTTCCTCCGGGCGCTCCGGTTTCCTCCCATAGTCCAAAGACATGCTGGTTAGGTGGATTGGCGATTCTAAATTGGCCCTAATAATAATAAATTTTATTTATATTGCACTTTATATTTTAGCAATCCCAAAGTGCTACAGAGTAAAAATAGAATAATAAAATAAAAAAGAACAGAAGAGTCTATAAAATACTTTAACAAAATGACTTTCTAAAAAGATGAGTTTTTAGGTTTCGCTTAAAGGCCTCAGTCGACTGTGGGGCTCTCAGGTAATCAGGGAGGGCATTCCACAGCCTCGGCGCCACCGATGAAAACGCCCTGTCACCCATGCTGCTGAGCTTAGTTCTGGGGACTTGAAGAGTGTTAGTGAGTACAGAGCGGAGGGAACGTAAGGAGTTATGGGGGGTAAGGAGTTCCTGTAGATAAAGAGGGGCATGTCCATAAATGCACTGATGGGTAAGAAGGGAGACCTTGTACTCTATTCTGAATGAAACAGGGAGCCAGTGAAGGGTTTTCAGGATTGGGGTGATGTGATCATACTTTCGCACCCTCATCAGGATCCTGGCAGCGCTGTTCTGAATATACTGGAGTCTCTGGATACTCTTGCCAGGAATCCCAATGAGGAGTGCATTACAGTAATCCAGCCTGGAAGAGACAAAGGCATGGACGAGCTTCTCTGCATCTGCCAGGGTGAGTAATGGGCGGAGTTTGGCGATGTTCTTGAGATGGTAAAAAGATGACTTACAGAGATATTTGATGTGGGTGTCAAAAGTAAGTTGGGAGTCCATTCTAACACCCAAATTAGTAACAGATGTGGAAAGAGGAATATTTTGGCCAGAGAAAGTAATACTGGTGATGGTAGAAGAGCGAAGATGATGTGATGTACCAACTAAGATGGCTTCTGTTTTGGATCTGTTCAACTGAAGAAAATTGAGCCTCATCCATGCCTCTATCTCCTCCAGGCAGGTAGACAATGTAGATGTTGGCAGAGGAGCAGTAGAGGAGGTGGGAGTAGTCCTGAGGTAAAGCTGAGTGTCATCGGCATAGCAATGGAACGATAAACCATGTCTGCCAATGACAGTTCCAAGGGGGAGCATGTAGATAGTAAAAAGGATAGGGCCCAGCACAGAGCCCTGTGGAACACCACAGGCGACGTTGTGGGTGTGGGACTTTGCGCTGCCAAGGGCGACATGCTCAGTTCTGCCAGTCAGGTATGATGTAAACCAATTTAGAACAATTCCTGAGAGTCCAATAATGTATTGCAGGCGGTGAAGAAGGATGTTATGGTCTATTGTGTCAAAAGCAGCTGTCAGGTCAAGGAGGATAAGTAGTGAAGGTGAACCAGTATCTGCCGTCATCAGAAGATCATTGGTGACCCTGACCAGGGCTGTTTCGGTGCTATGGCCAGGGCGAAAACCAGACTGAAACTTTTCAAACAGATTGTTCAGTTTGAGATGATCGTGTGTGCTTGGTGTGTGGGTGAGTTTGTGTGTGTCCTGTGGTGGGTTGGCACCCTGCCCGGGATTGGTTCCTGTCTTGTGCCCTGTGTTGGCTGGGATTGGCTCCAGCAGACCCCCGTGACCCTGTGTTCGGATTCAGCGGGTTGGAAAATGGATGGATGGATGGATAACTTGTTTGCAACTGTTGTGTGACCAAGAAAGAATAAAAAAGGGTGTAAAGAGGAGGTATTCAAGAAATGGTGAAAAAACTATGTGGAGTTCAACAACAAAATTCCATTTACTGGCTCTAATAAAGGGTAATGTTTAGTATGTCTGAAATAAAGTGGTATGAACTTCAAGGATGTGCACACTTTCAGAATGATTACAGCGATGCTTGCATTATGCCATTTACTGAAAACTGGCTGACTGAAACGATTCAGACGACCACTTGTCAATTGATTGATTTGGTGCACCAATTCATCGAACAACTGAACCATCACCGGTAAGTCACAAACGTGACTGAACAACTATTACCTGGAAAATACTTATGTTTTGCAACAGATTGAATTATGCATATAAATTTCATCTACATTGAGTTTGGTTTTGGCCTGTGGAGGTTAGCAACTTTTTCAAATTTAATTTGGTAAGAAAAAAGTAAACCTGATGCAATAAACATAGTGACTTCCTTTCTTTCACATTTGATAGGTAGTAAAATAATAAGGTAAGTTATAAGCAGCAATGTTGGAAGCACCTGAATCCATTGAACATGCAATAATAGATAACTGTTTCATTGGTGTTTTGTCATAGGATGTCACAATTCACAATTTATGTCACAGAGGAAATCCACTTCATATATAATAATATTCACAATTTAACCTCTTCCAATTTACCTATTTGTCAGGGGTTAGGTAATTATATTTTTGACTGACACTGATCATAGACAGATCAAGGCAAATTGACTGCACGTGTCATTTATCAATAACTTACTTAGAGATAGTAAACAGAGTGTCCAGCAATCAAGAAGGAGAGCAGGTATATTTTGTTCACTTGTTATAACTCATAAGCATAAATATTCTTAGTTTTTAAATGTGCTTAAAGCTGAAGCAAAGCTAGTACATATGAGTATAGCTTTTACTCTACATATAACCTGGATGGATAGCAGTGCTTCTCTTTGAAGTTTAGACTGCCAATGTGTCTAACACTTAGATGGAGAGTCTTCTTGTGTTACACAGTGAGTTGGTCAGTCTTTCTGTTGATTTGCCCTAGTATTTATGTCTTTCCTGTGGTATTTCTGGGCCAATGGGAGGTCAAAGAGTAGGCACTGACACCTTTCCCATGGTGGCCTCTGGCCCCTCAACCAATCCTGTGCAGATCCTGTTTTTCTTCACAAATCTTCCATTTGTCAATGTTTTACACATGACAATGCTTTTACACCTTCTGCCCATGCTGACCTCAAACACCCTTCTTCAGCAGTTTCATTCAGGAAACCAAGTAGCTCAGAATATCTCATAATAGAAGTAATAGCTGGACAATGTACAATTAACCCTAAACTTTACTACATTTTTCTAGTACACGCTTTTATTACTATTCTGAGTCTAATCAATACATGCATAAAATATCAAATACAAATCACATATCATTTTTCAAAGTTCATCATAGTCCATCTAAATATTGTATGGTTATGGGGAAATCATTATAAAAAGTTTTTTTTGTACTGCATTTTGCAGTAAAAGGAGATGAGGAAAAGATGCATTTCTAAGCCCACCCTCAAGCCACACTTGAACCACATTTTCTGCCAACAACCCTGCAACATTAGTAAGAAACTATAGCCACTGACTTCTTGATCTGTTTAAATTTCTTCACAGGGTTAACTGAAAAAAGTAATAAGGCTGCAGCAGGTAGTTTCTCATTTATTTATAGTGCCACAGTGTCAATGGTGAAACAGTTTATCTGTCCAATTTCAGTCCACCTAACCTGCATGTGTTTTAAACAGTAGACATATACTGGAGCACGCAGAGGAAATCTCCACCAACATGGGAAGAACATGCAGGTAAAGGAGCACCTAGGACATGAACATTGGTATCCTTGTTGTAAAGCAGCAGTGTTAGCACTGCGCCACATGCCGTCCATTAATAAAATCTTACTGCTTCAAAAAGATACTGCAGTGCTTCATGGAAATCAAAAAATTCATAGCTAGAATAAACAATGTGAAACATCAAAAATGAGCAAGTATTTTGTTCCACCCACATAATGAATGAAGCCAAGAGACTATAATTAGAGAAAAATACACCAAGGTTTGCTAAAACAGGTGTCCAAGACTAGCATTAATTCACTTAATAAATGAAAACAGCATTCTAGCCTTTGGTAGCTTTCTGTCACAACACTTATTTCTTAGAAGAGGAAAAACAAGAAATTTACTTTCATTCTAAAAAGAAAGTTAAAAACTACAGTAAATGTGTGAGATTTTAAGAAAGTGTAGCACTGCTCTAAATATGGTTGCATTCATTTGTTAAATTTTCTGTCTTTCAAATCTTAAATACAAAAGATACACTTGAGTATTTCATAAAGAAAGAAACAAAACACTACATTACCAACATACTCATATATTAATTTACAACATATTGCATTAGATTTATAAATTGAATCAGTAAACAGGCCTTTGCAGTAGCTCCATTTTACAACATAAAATTCTCTTTTAGTTTTTAGCACGTAATTAAATTAAACCTTTTTCTACTACATCACTTCAACTTTAGTTTTAATGGATGCTGGATTTGAACCTTGCTCTAAGATGTCTTGCATTCAAGGGAAGCTGTCATTATTTGCCTAGTAAGACATTCATTTTGCAGTGCTATTGACCAAGAAACGTTGCACTTACAAAACACAAATCAGACTTAATATACTGTATATTGAACGTAAGTTGAGCCCAAAATGTTTTGAGCCTGAACTTGAAAAGAATATTCAATGGTGATAAATTTGTAAACTGCCAAAATTCACTCTTGTGTAATATACAGTATATGGCTAATGTTTGTGACTGACAGTGTATATTTCATCTTTCAGAACAAAGTCAACATTGATGCAAACTACAAAATCAAGTATATTGCTATCATTATCAGGATGTGTCACAAAGATGACAAAGTGGAGTGAATTGGAGTGGAGTATTACTCATGATGTGTGAGACAGTAGACATAACAGGGATTAGCGATGATCAGTTCAATCTGTTCTCCATGAACAATTAAATATGAACAAGGTTTGGGCACATTAGTTGCCAAAAAATGTGACACCTAAACTAAAGCATTCCATTGTTCCAAGGATAATATTAAGTTAAAGAACTCATATTCAGGGATATTTTATAGATTTGAGAAATCAATATGACCCAGACAGGCAACAATTAGAACAACTGACACATGTATGAAAATGCTACTCTAGAAATTTGTGTGTACATACAGTGCATATTTCATATTATCTTTTATGTTTTAACTTTTCTTTTTTATATACTGTATGTCTTTTTCAAAATTTGTTTTCTAATCATTGTATAGGCTCCTAAGTTCAAGATTCCCTAAAATGAATAAATCATATTCAGGTAATGCAGCCACAAGATTAAAGATACACTTGCAAAGTAGTTCAGGCCACACTTCAGAGCTCCCACAATATATATATTTTACATAAAATATTTTTTCTTAATAAATGAAAAAACAAATTTAAAAGAAGCACAGATTTGCTTGTTTATATGTAGAGAGACCTAGGAACCTATTGACAAATACCAGCAAAATATATGAATACAACATGGACCAGTATTCTGCTTTTTAATAAAGTGGAAACTGCTGAGCCTAATGGGAATCATATCAGTCAGACTTCTTTTTGCCTATGCTTTGCAAATTGTGTATAAGTCAGCCGAGTTAAGAGTTCCCAGAGGTTTCCAATTTAACTGCCGTTTTCTCATGTATTTTAATGAAGTTTATTTATTCACATCAAATTCTTATTAAACTTGCAAATATTTCTTTATAGAGCCTTTACAGTGATGTTAATCAAGCTGGAATGTAGATTAGGAGGTGCATTTTCTGCTAATCTAATATTCCAATAAATATTCAATGTTATGATAAATTAGGTTGTTGGGCTGGTATAGAGCTAGCTAGATAACAAAAAATAAACAAAACATATATGTCCATCCCATATTTATTACCAAAAGTAGTTTTTGTTTCTTACAGCATAAGTGTGTACTTTTAACACCGTGCCATTTTAGCTTTACTTAAAATGCTGGCATTCAATTGCATTTTTGCCCATATTGCATATATTCCATTGCTCTCATGTGGCTGATGGAAACAATATAACCTTTAAAATTTGACACCATGCTGATTTTAACTTAACATTACATTCTATAGGGAAATGAAATAAGCAACAGTATGTCAAAAATATTTATTTGCCAAGATTGTTAGAAAATATGAGGAGTTTTTGTTAGTAATTTTTACAATTGAATCATTTATTACTTGAGTCACAGTGTGGCCATTGAACAGGCTTTGTTAATGGTGATGTAGTTCATTTCAAAAGCAGGATGCTTATTTTTTATCACCAGCTACATCTGTGTGTTCAGTGCTGCAGTGAGGGATCTATTGCAAATAAGTGCTAAGTTTTTTCTCTCCTTTTTGTTTTAAACATAGGGACATCATTTGGAGAAATAAGATTATAGCTGGGTTCTTTCAAATTACTTTTTAGCTAAAGCCTGCTGTTTTTCCTTCTTGCACAAAAGCTTTACCATTACAATTATAAAAATATATCATATTTTGGTTTTAGGATTATAATTTACACCACAAAGTAGCACCTAGTGTTTTTCAATCAAAAAAATGACTGGCTGGCCAGAGGTACACATTTATAATGTGTTAAAGAATGTGTTACAGTACAGAATATTTAACTACATGAGAGATAATGACTTTTTCCTAGGCTGCAATGGGAATAACTATTTTTGCTAAAAAAAAAAAAATTGAAATCCTCTGTTTTCTGATATATTTACAACTAAGCTGACTACATTACAGTAATGTAATACCCAAATAAAATATTTATCATGAAAGATGTCTGCATATAACAGTGACATTGAAGGAACAAAGCCAAACAAGGAGATAAAGCTCTACAGTGCATTATATAGATTAGGGGTCTCCAACACGTCGCTCGCGAGCTACCGGTAGCTTGCGACCCCTTTCCAAGTAGCTCGCCAAAGGGGTAATGAATCCTACATAAATTTGAAAACTTCATTAGTCAAATTAGGGATGGGCGATCTTTCCAAAAAATCATATCACAATCCTTTTAACACAAAATCACAATCCACAATCTGAACTGCAATCTACCTTTTCAATGTGGCATACACTTAAGAGAATATCCGGACTCAAACTCATCAAGACCTAAGTAACACTTTATTTTAAATATCAAACAAAGTTGAATTCAATTGTTCTCTCATTCGCTAGCTAAGTGGGGGTAATGAGCACGCCCCAAGGCTGCAGCGTGAGTGAGGAGGGCCCCGCCCCCCACCCCTCTGCCCGTTCCATCTCACTTGGATTTGCGTTAATAAATTGGTACCGCAAGCGAACTATGATACATAGCGAAATGAGAGAAGTCACAAAATCAACCGGAATGTTCAAGCAAATTATAGAAGAAAACCCAATCTAAATCCGTTAAGTAGTTCTGTCCATGGTCACTCATAATTTTGTAAGGCTTGTTTTGCATTGTGTTTGGCTAGCAACAGGAAGCAGCCAATGAAGATCGAAATTTTGTGTGATGGAAGTGATCTAATTTTGTAACTTTTACTTGTGTATAAAAAGACTTGAACTAGCAGAAAGGTGGGTGTGTCTTGTTACAGCTTGCAGTGTGCTGTAATAGGAGTGCTCCATCTTCAAAGAGAATAAATGGGATGTGATTTAAACTTCCTCCTGCCTGTTTTCTCTTGGAGGTTTAGGGTCACCATGAAGGTGAAAGTCAGTACTACCACACCAACTAACTAATGTCCAGTCACTGGAGTATAAGCTGGGCAACATAAGAGCAAAGATAAAGTTTTAGCAAGACATTCAGGACTGCAAAATATTTTAGCTTACAGAGACATGGCTAACTGTGATTGTACCAGATCATGCAATTTGGCCTGCCAAATCTCTCTCTTTTTATTCTGAGGACAGAGCAGAGGAGAAAATCAAATGGTATGTCTAATGGTTGACAATATCTGGTACAACAAGAGGAATGTAGTGCATTTTATTACACTACTGTTTGCCTGATCCTGAGCTCCTGATGATTAAATGCAAACCGTTTTATCTTCCCTGGGAGTTTACTTCTGTCATTGTCATGGCTGTGTAAATTTCAAATCAAGCGAACACTAACACCGCCCAGACAGAACTGTATGAAACACTCATTCACCAATCTGGATGCTGCCCTCATCATGGCTGGTAATTTAAAACAAGGCTAGTTTAAAAAATGTATAAGCACATTACATGTTCTTTCAGACAGGACAGGACACTAGATCAATGCTTTACTCCACCTGATGACAGCTATAAAACACAGAAGCACCCTCCTTTGGACAAATTTGACCATGCTGCCATCTTTCTAATGACCATATATAAATGAAAGTGAAAGCAAGATATTTTTCCAATTTTCAGTTTTCCAGTTTGTTTGTTTTTTTTGCCCACTGCTGTCTTATCTTCCTGCTTTTAGCTGTTAGAAGACCAGTATGATCTTCTGCTTCTATAGTCCATTTGATTCAAGGTCTGTGTCTTTTGAAATGTCCTTTAACACACTACTATTGTAAAGAGCTTTTATTTGGGTATTTGTAATCCTTCTGTTAGCTTAAACAAGTCTGACCATTCTACTCTACCTTTTCTCATTAAAGAGAAGTTACTACACACACACACACACACACACACACATATATATATATATATATATATATATATATATATATATATATATATATATGTTTTTATTTATTGCACTATTTTCTCTTAAATCTGTACTGTAGTGCGTGTGAAATCCTTAGAGGGATGTCTTGTTTGAAAATGTCTGACAACAACACAGTCAAAGTTTCTTAGATCATGCATCTTACCCATTCTAAATTTTAAGTAACAAGTAAACCTCTTGACTCTGTCTGTGTGCTATATTTATGTCAAGAGTGGCTGTTTACAGCAGCAAGCCATTTCTGTTAATGAGCAGGTGTACATAATAAAAGTGGTCACCGAGTTTATGTTTTACTGAACCTATGAAAAAATGTGACTAATTCTAGAATATGGAACAGGTGTACGCAGGATATACACACATTTAATGGCAGTCCATATGTGAGTCTGACTGACAGCCATGCATCATGATATTTAGTGGAAATGAGAAGGGCATGAATTTCTCATAAAAATGAATAATAAGGAGGTGGAAATGTATAATGAGTATGAAGACAGCCACAGATTTAATGAAAATTAAGGTGCATTTTCAGATGAACATGTAAAGCAAGTAGAGAAATGTTTATTTAGGCTGGTGACTAATTAGAGACTGCCTTTTTCAAAAATGTGCAGTATAAATCAGGTCATCTGAGACTGTGATATTGCTAGCAGTGGTCTTAATTGAAAAATGAACCAAAGTCTTGCTTCTGTATATTGTTATATACTTGGTGCATTTATTTTAGGAAATATCTTCATGATATTTGTTTATTTATATTTTACATGTTAATCAAACTGCTTCAGCCTGTGACTCAGACTTATCTTCAGGGTTATTCTCGTCCTATACTCCTTTGCTCTGGCTCAGAGATTGAGCTCATAATTAATATCTTTTCATTTAATTAATTTTCAATGTGTATGTTTCTTCTGCACACACAGTACACTCACACCCACATATATACAGTATATACAGTATGTAATTGCTTTTGATGATAATTTTATACTGGCTGACAAAATGGATGTATCATTGCATGATGCTGTTCTTTCATGATGAACACCTTTTTAGCAGAGTTGAAAGTTAACTGTCGCCCACAGAGGTAGATGTGAAAGTTATAAACCAGTACTTCATTTTATGAAGTTCTTTTATTCTATTCTGTCAGCACCTAATGCAAAAAGTCTTATATCAGGGAGATTCTCTTTCATAACATATTGACAGCCGTTAATGAAAGAAGAACTAGTCCACTTCCATAATATATTTTTGATATGTAATAGACATTATTACAACAATGAATACACTGTTAATAACTCACATTATGGTTTTCTATAAACTCTTTATATGGATATTTATTTGATATAGCCACAAAAAGCATATTCAGGAATATAATTTCTGTAAATTACTTTTTTTTAAAGATACTTAATCAAAGATTTGTAAGTTGTGGTGGCCATTCTACTATTTTTCTTTCATTAATTGCTTTTTATTTTTACCATTAAAGGGCATGTGGCTGCGTTACTTGTTTTAGTTAAAGTACATTCAAAGCAGTGAAGAACAAGAAATGATTAGTGGAATAATTGTTATTCATCTGTCTCACCACCTTAAAAAAAAAAAAAAAAGGAAATGTATAAAATGGGTATAATGGTGAGATTTAAATTTCTCAGGGTATATAACTTTAAACCCTGTTTTGCTAATTTTTTTTTGTGTAATTTGGCACTTCTCAATGACATATTTAGTATTACTTTATTGAACTTTTTTTTCCTATTTGGATGTAATGAAACAATGGCATTACAGGAAGGACATTGTACGCTGGACTACTGATGTGTTGCATGTAATAAAGAATTTTATTATTATTATTATTAAGTGTGTTCACATGTCTATTGGTGTGTGATACTACAATGACCACTGTATATAAGTGTGATGTGATGAATGAGTAACAGTTCTAACTTTTCTTTCCATTAATCTTGAAACTAATTTCAGAATCTAAGTGACACATACTGTAAATAGGCCTTGTAAAACCTAATAGTAATTGAAGAGTTAAGACCAAACCCTATAAGAGGTATCCTAGTGGTATCTGAATTATGAACAAATATATCGCCTTAGCTGATAATGAAACTTTATTGAGGACAGTAATTAACTAAGTTCATTAAACTTAAAAGGAACAAAAACATATTATAAAGCAAAGTATAATGATAAAGATAATAATTTCATATCTACAAGGAAAAGATATAAATACAAGAACTGAACACAATGTCAGAGCTTCGGGAACAACGAGGGAAATCTAACAAGCGAAAGAAGGAATAGAAATAGCAAAACCTGGAACTAAAAGCTTTAAGGAATTTGCAAAAGCACTGACAAAACCGAACCTCAAATAAGAATACAATTTGCACATTGTTCTATTATAGAATACTAAATACAACAGATGCAGAAGATTGAAGGATTATTAAAGGGTGTGTCATGATAATTAAATATCATCTTGAACTGAGTACAACCTAGTTTGGGCAAACACAGGTCAGTTTAAGGCCAATACAGGGCCAAAGAGAGGGTGCCATAGGCAAAGCCCAGACCAAACCATTGTGTTATTAAGGTTATTACAGACCCTGAGTTTGGTTCTTGTCTCCATCTGTTAATATTCATTGTAGAGTATTTGTGTCAAATATTAAGGCTTTGGACTGTGTATATAGCATATTAAGTATAGCATATTATATTTCTGCCACTAAAAATTATCATCTAAAACTAGGTTTAAGCATAGTGTGTATGAAAAGAATCTGTTATTTATCAGAATTATGGAAAGCATTATGTTGTTACTAAAAGTTATGCAAATTTGGGATTCATTGCAGTGTCTTACTGCATGTTTCAAAAATAACTTAATGGTTTAAGTTTAGTCCTGGGAGACCATCCGTGACTGCAAGGTTTTGTTCCAACTAGTCACTTTTTAACTGGACTTCTATCTTAATTGCACAAGCTTGTTATTGTCCAGTTTCTGTGTTTCTTGGGACAATCCAGAAATTACAAACCGATTATACTAAACTATGGAAAGTTTACTGAATGAAACAAGTATTTATATGTATAAAATGGGAATTAATTAATTCTTTTCTATGCTGCTTTTCATTTTTTTTACATTCTCTGGTTATTTCAGTAATTTATTACTAATATGCAAACAAGTGAAGTTGCTGTCCTCTAGTGTTGTTGGTGTCTGATGTGCTATTATTTTTTTCTGCAATGAAATTTTTATTAAACATGTTAATTAGATGTAGTCAAAATGCGGTGAAGTACTGCTTTTAAATTTTTATTAAGAAGAAAACCTTTTTAAATTGAGTGAAAATATACCAATAACAATTTGTTAAGGATCTGTTTTTTTGTGAAGCTGACTTCACACAGCCTCTCCGCTGTTTTTACGATTGTTCTGTTTGTATACCACGTTGTCAGTTCAGCACTCCGGTTGGAATATGACCAAGCTGTGCAAGCTTACTGTTAAGAATGCAACGTATAGTTGTACAGGAGAAAAGCAATCTTGCCTCAAATCAATGGCAACCTTTTGTAGGTCTATGAACTTAATTTAAACTTTAGGTTTACACGGTGCTCTGTTTCCGAAGTACCTGCACTCATGAATATGTCTGTATGCGTCAGTCGCTCAAATCCCCGCGGTTCGCACCAGCGAAGTACTGCTTTTAAAATTTTATTAAGAAGAAAAGAAAACCTTTTAAAATTTAGGGAAAATATACCAATAACAGTTTGTTAAGGATCTGTTTTTTTATGAAGCTGCCTTCACTCGAGTGATCACTTCGAGCTTTAAGCCTGAGAAATCACCCCGTAAAGGCACACGTTTAATTGCACATCTGTTAATATGTATGCTTACACAGTATTAAAAGACACTCAACAATTACACAGTATTAAAAGACACTCAACAATTAACGTCATTTACCTTCGTTCCCGCATTTGACTCGTGCTGTAAATCTCTTCCTTGTTTTCAGTTCACGTGATTGCGTAGGAGGCGTAATACGTGATGATGCGATACGTGACTCCGCCTCCTCCATTAGAGTATATGGACAAAAAACAGGTTCCAGTTATGACCATTACGCGTAGAATTTCGAAATGAAACCTGCCTAACTTTTGTAAGTAAGCTGTAAGGAATGAGCCTGCCAAATTTCAGCCTTCCTCCTACACGGGAAGTTGGAGAATCAGTGATGAGTGAGTCAGTCAGTCAGTCAGTGAGTCAGTGAGGGCTTTGCCTTTTATTAGTATAGATATATTTATACATATATATATATATATATATATATATATATATATAGTATCCACACCAGCCTGTGCAGAGAATGCAGTATCCCCATCCATTCAAAGCATAATGTCAGAGTGTGTCTACCGAGAAGCCAGATTTATAGAATTTTTTTCCAAGCCAGGAGCAAATGTGAATATCATTCAAGATACTGTTTTTGCCAAGTTTTGATGGAAGACAGGGAGACTTTTGTGTTTTGAATTAAATTAGCCTTAATCAATACATTCTAGCAGTACAGTCATGTTTTCATTTTGATCATTTAGCTTCATTTTTGTCGCCTATGCTACTTAATCTGGGAGGTTTTTATTATAATTATTATGATTTTTTTATAGAGAAGAATTTAAATGTGTCTTGTCATTCCACATACAATAACAGAAACATTTTCTATAAATTAAAGCAAAAAGTCTCCAATGTGCCCTACGATACCTATCATAATCTATTGAAAACCACAGCTTTATTGTGCACCAAAGATCAGGATTCCTTAAATGTTTTTAAGACTTTGTTCAAATAAATGTATTTCTATGATCCTCTGCTGGTGAATTGTTTGATATAAATGACCAATCTCGGAACTAAAGCAAAAATCTTTTGCCCCCAAAAACAAATGTTCCCTGACATCTGATTAAGGGACATTCTGTCATCTGTTGATTTCTTCAGATTAAGAGCGTTGTTTCAGCTTGTGTTTTTGATTTCTGTTAGCAATAATTCTGACTTTCATGCTATTAAAACTGAAATTTTGTAATTAAAAAAAAATGACTGAGAGTATTGTCAGTTTTCATATGTCCACCAATGTATTAATTATGCTACGAACAAAAGATCTTTGCTTAGGATTATGGGAATGTACTACCCTTTCAAGGCACAAGAACATGTTGAACAGTAGGAAAACAAAAATACTCTAAAATATTTGGAATTAGTAAGGTAACAATATAAGTAATATACTAAAACAAATCAATATATGTTTTATGAGCTCTGAATTATGCACTCAAAAGTATTTTCCATAAACGCTTAACCACATAAATCCTCAGAAGTGTGTATTTTCAGTTTTTATACACATTCCAATAACTTCTTACCACCTGGCATTTATTGCTAACTAGCCACCAAACCTATGGTGAGCTCATATGTAATGCCGCCCTAGGCAGTTCTTCTCATCTAAAACAGCTGCGGGTCAGTTAGATGTTCCAAGTTGAGTGCTCATACTAAATAAATCATTGAAAGATCAAATTTGGTATGCCTATTAATTTTAAATTTCATATTATTAGGGGTGTTATAAATTTCAATGGGAAGTAATTTAAAATAATTTGGCAGACAGACTGTCACATAAAAAGGCATGATATTCTTTATTTATCATAGGTCATACTAATTTTGAGCAGTTATGACAGATGGAGAAGCAGGTAGAACAATATTTTGCTCCTGAGCATAACACTTTATATATGGCATGGTTGCAAAGCCAGTGCTGTTTCTAAAGGTTTTCCTTTTTCTGTCACAAATGCTAACAGTGCAAAGATGTATATTATTATAACAAGTATATGTAACCTGAGCTAATGAGTAAACTTCAGCTTTGGCAGCAGCTCCTTTTAAAAACCAGCAGATAATGACTTTTGGCATGGCTTGTTTCTATAATTATTGTGTTTTTTTTACAAATGTACACCTTATTGAAAATTAAATTCCTGAAATATGTATGGACTTTCGCACACTGAGTAATGTACAGTATATACAGAGTAGCCTTGGACTGAACCAAGGACTTCATCTAGGTCACATTCAGCCATATGATAAATCAATGCACTTAAATTACGCTTAGTTTTTGGAAAGATCACCAGGTTTGGGATCTAATGAAGATACACTTGAAGTCTTGGCTGAAGTTTTGATGACGTGTCAGTTTTGTCAAAGAAAACAATATTTTACAGATAAACATAAATGTTTAGAGAGTATTTTTTATTTTTCACATGAGAACTAAAACATGAGGTAAAAGAAGTAGAACATAATAATAAATTACAAAAAATAATTAAGGCTAAAAGTCAATTGAATCTTCTTTTTGGTCACGTGAAAGCTTTTCTTTTTGATGTACATCACTTGATTAACACTGTAACACACAGAGGTAGCAAAACCATTTGAACACTCATGATACTTCCAAAATGATTAGGTGACAGGTAGTGTTCTGTTTGAACTTTAAAAAAAAATCAATGACCTTTGGAGTACAATAGAAACATTCTATAATGGTCAAGAAACTGTACAAAATTGCATAGCCTTTAATTACTTCAGGAAAGGAAGAAATCAATTAAACAACTAAAACTGAGAAATCAAGGTGGGTTTATAAAAGATTAACTTTGGCATGAACATGAAAAAAATCTTTTATTCATATATACAGTATGGTGGCTATAAAATGCATCACTTTGCTATAATTTAATTGTGAAAATAAACTTCAATATGGAATTAATCAATGGTAATTTTTTGAAAGTGCACCAGTGAAACTGACCTTCTTTTTATTGAGGCATTTCAGTTACGCTGCATAGTTCCCACTTGAAGTTTTCACTTGTTTTTCTTTAACTTTTAATTTCTAATTGTATAGCTCTCTCGGACCAAACTATGCAATGCTGATATCATAAGAAGTATCAAGTTAGCCAAAAATAAGCTACTACTGGGCAGGACTTCTTTCCTGCTCAAGAGAATTTTCTGAAAAAGGTAATTTAACAATATTTTAACAAAAATTAATGTGTTTGAAACATTGTTAGCATTTGACATAATACTGAACATTTGGATTATGCAACACAAGTACTTTGAGTTTTCTTCATGGATGTTTTGGTATTGTTTACATATTATTCATTTTTGGACTTCATTGAAGTACAGAGTATTAGGTAATTTTCTCTATTTTTCATTAAAACATGTTATTAAACTCTTTTCTCGATCATCAGTGCAAATGGTAGGGTGTATAATATATACAGAATAATGACCATTTAAGTGTGGAGTATTTCTTTAAATTAAATGAAAACAGGATCACTGTGAAGATGGTAAGCATTCTTTAAAGAAACCTAGAAGAATGAAGGTGAACTTCCTACCTGATAATCCAGGTGATAAGGGTGAAGATGACTTAGATGAGGAAAGCACATAAATGATTGTTGAAATTAGTAAAATATAATGATAACATTAACTTCACAAGCAGAAGAATGGATATCACCTTGGATATCAGCGTCTCTTTGAGAAAATAGGAGATTGCTGAACAGGAACTAGTCAAGTCAAGTAGCTTTACTGTCATACCATTCATACACAGTATTGCAGCATACAGTGGCATGAAATTACATTCCCCAGTGCCAAATATATATAAACACCGGACAAGTGCAAGACAAGTGAAGAATTATACTATAGTATAAGAGATAAATAATTAAAAACTAATTAATAGGTAAGTGAATAGATACCCTAAACAACTTCAGGCACCTCACACCCAGATAAACACACTTGAGCTCTGAGAATATTACAGCTGACTTCAGGTCTGTTGGGTGGTGGGATAGCAGGCTGCTTGGTGATTGTGCTGATCGACACATTTGCAAAACAAAAGATGCTGATGAGGAGAGGTGTGAAGGGATTTAAGGTGGCTTGGGATTCTAGTGTTAAGGCATACTTTGATTTGTGAATAATTAATCTGATTCCACTCAGCCTAGATAGACTCCTTCACAGATTAATAACTCATCAGCATAGTTCAAAATTACACAACATAGTCTGTAATTTCATATTGTAATGTACATGAATTAAAAACTGCCCATAAGCTTAATTTTTTTTCTCAAAACTAAGTTATCTCTACAATTATTTCTGTGTAATTCAATTCTTTTTTATATTACTGTAACTTTTCCAAACTGATTAACATAAAACAATCCTAACAATATATATCCATTAATGTTTGTATTGAGCTATGGTAATGTTATGGACAGTTTACAACAGGAGGTGAAAACAATAATTCTAGTTAGCAGCATCTCTGTGAAAAATAAAGTCTACCGGGTTCATGGTAGGCTATAACAGAAATGTCAAAGCTTTACATGTAATATCAATATACATTTTCTCAAAGCAGTCTGAGTAAAGTTTGAATGATCACAAACTTCTATTTTGTCCCCAGACCCACACGCACAGGTTTTTTTTTATATATCAATCATTGTATATCCCTTTGCCTCAGGAGTGTACACATTTTTTTTTTATCTCAAGTAAAAGTCAGCTTTCTTTTATGAGGTGACATACTGTAGAGAAGCAGACAAATCTGCCTGTAAATGGACAGATTTCAGTACACACTGACAATTTTCTTTTATTTTCAACATGATACTGACCCAGAAATGAAGAATACCAAAGGTGTCAAAATAGCAATTCCTAGAATGGTTAGAGGGTATTGCTATCCAAAATTCAGATAAGTCTATTATAAACATAGCAATTCTGCTCAAGGAGACTGTTGACCTGGAAGGCATTAGTGACTTGCCAAGTGCTTCTGTACTCTTGTTTAGACTGCTTTGTGCCTTGAATATTGAATACCCTAAAGGTTTCAGATACACATCTGAGGTTATTCAGAAGGTGGTCCTGAAGCACTGCACTCATTGCTCTGCAAGGGTTGTTTAAAAATAAGCTTTGGCAGAAAATATTTACAGAGATCCACAAATATTTGTATTTTAAGTTTGCTTATGGTTTTCATTGCTGCTTTTAATTTTGAAAACGTATAATCTTTAACATAACTATGAAATTAAAGTTCTGTTGTAGATGTCCGTTGTGTGTGTAAGTCATAAGAGAATCTTTTTGGTTTTCTTCATTTTAAACCATAAAAAGTTCACATGTGGATATTGATTCATGAAGCATCGTTCAGTTCTAAAAATGCTTTCCTTTATAGGGATTTGCTGTTCTCACTATTTTTCTTGTATTTGTTAATTTTTCAAGATCACCTATTTTTTGAATAATAGCGAATCCTTAACAGATAGTTTTTTTAAAGAAAGCAGTTAAAGTGAACATACAAATCTTCAGTAACTGAAGTCATTGTTTTATTAGCCACAGCTTTTAGATGAATAGATGAACAATTTTATGTGGAAAATTAGTGAAGAAGTACAATTTTAATAATTAAACAATATTTTGAAAGTAAAGCAACAAACATGTGCTATGTCTTATTAAACCTTATCCTAAAATGTTACAGGTTCCACCTGGCAGTACCAAATGATCCTGAAATTCAGAAAAGAAAAAGGACAAGAGACACAAATAAAGTGTGGCTACTCTGTTCAAAATTCCATCCATCTATCCATCCATCCATCCATCCATCCATTTATTTTCTGCTGCTTATCTAGATCCAGGTTGTGGGGGCAGCAGTCTAAGCAAAGATGCCAAGACATCCCTTTTCTCTGCCACTCCTCCAACTCCTTCAGGGGCAAACTCTGGAGTTCTAATGCCAGCCGAGACATACAGTCTCTCCATCGTTTCCTAGGTCTGCCCCAAGGCCTCCACCCAAGTGGACATGAGGCATCCAGGAGGCATCCTAATCAGATGTCCGAACCACCTTAACTGGTTCCTTTAGACTCACCATACACATTTACACCCTTGTGAGTTGACATCTCATCATGGTGAAGGTGTTTGTGTGTCCAAAGCTGTGTTGTCCAGGGTATTGCCCCTGGTAGGGTCACCCAAGACAAATTGGTCCTAGGTTCATATTGACCTCTATGGAAAGTCAAAGAAAGGACTCAGTAACTTTGTCCAGAAAATGGAAACTGGTGCCCTGCTCAGGACCTGGTTGAACACAGACCGAAAGAGCAACATCGGTCCATCCTCCAGTGGGCCTACTACCTGCTGGAGAAGCCATAAGGGTCTGATGCATTGCATTATTGGTGGGAGTTGAAGGCAGATGCCTTGATAAACTGATTATTGGCTGCTGAAATTGATTCTAGGGGCATGGAATGTGACCTTTCTATTCTTAATTATTCATGTCAATTTATGAAACAATATTCTTGTGCACAAAGTTCATGTTGTCTTTTATCTTTTAAAACAATACACATTTCATGCCAATTTTACCAAAATATAATTCTTAATTTCCATGTTTATTGACAGATTCAGATGAAAACAAAATGCATTAATTTATATCTAAATCTATATATTTTGTCACCAGCCAAATTAATGGCACTTCCATTCCCTGTGACTAACAGATACCTAAGTGAAAACACATTTTCTTTTTTGATTTACTGAACTACTCAAATGAACACATTAGATCACTGACCTGTACTTTTCCCCAATTACACGTAAACGTTATATTTATCCCACTGTAAAAATATTCACAATAATTTTACAGTTAAATGATAGTCACAAACATAGACCACTTTACTGTTTGTTTCTGTAAAATTTATTATAGTCCACAATTAAAATTTTATCATAATTTATGTTAAATTGAACAGTACCACTTCATATGTTAAATGTATTTTAACCATTATTTCTGAATATGGAACTTTAAAACAACTGCCCATGTATTTTTTTTTTTTTAAGTTTTTAAACATTTTTCGAAAGTGTTAACAGTTAAGCTACATTGAACATCACCATAAAAAATCTTAAATTTGTAGTATTATAAATTGAGTTTAGGTGTTTATGGTTAAACTCTTTAAACTGTTAAATTGCATGACTCAATCAAATTCATCAGTATGTCAATCATGGAAAGAAAATTAACTTAACTTGCATTAAAAAAGAGAGAGAAAATTAGTTTCAACACCGGCTGTAGTAATAAGGTACACAATGCAAGCTGAACAATTTTAATTTTATAAGTTGAAACATTTTCTAACAAAAATATGCAATTTCTTCACATTTTGTATTAGATTGATTACAAGTTTTGTTTTAATAAAACAAACATTGCCTTCCCATTACATTTATGGAAATATGAAATATATAAATTTTAAAAAACAATATAACTGTGTCAAAGCATTGTAAAATATTATAAAATGAATACTACAAAACTACTGAACTATTACAATTTTACAATTTAGCTTATCTGAAAAAAAGCAAAAAAAACCCCACCATCCTTCCAAAACAAACCATGAATATTGTAAAACTTTTTGATCTCTACGTCTGTCTCTCACACACACATTACTAAGTCATTTGGGTAGTTTTTCATTGTCTTGTTTTTCCCTGGGCAGTTAGTTAACACTGGTGATAATCAAGATAGTACCACAGATTTGATAAAACAATATTTCAAATGATGCATGCATTGATTTTTGTCAGTGGATTTTAATAGTTATAGTATAACCACTGTGAAATAATGAGTCTCAACACACTAAAAGAAGGTTTGGGGCAGCCACCCTTCTAATGTTCCTAGCTGCAAAGGATTTTTAGTTCACAACCGATGTTGTCTGTTTGAGTTCCCAATATGAACTGATTTGGTTTGGCAATATGGCGAATTTATAGTCCGTAACCCGGAAGTGACATCAGTCTGGGAGCCGGAGCCGGAAGTGACATCAGTCTAGGAGCCGGAACCGGAAGTGATGTTGACTCAGGCAGGATTTCCTGTATTTCATCTGCAGAATTAACAGAAACAAGTTTAGAGCACCCCGCCACGCCCTGGCCAGGCGGGTAATCACTTCCACTTGGTCCATTCAGCTCGCTCCTAGTCGCACGTGTGTGACACAGCCCCCCCTCAGCCCAGACCCATCGGGTCGGGCGTACCTGTTCGTGAGGTCGTGGCACCGAGAAAGGGCATCCGCATTGGCCTGCAAGAGACATCGACGATAAACGACTGAAAACTTATAAGGCTGTAGGTCCAAAAACCACCTCGTGACTTGGGGATTTGAATCCCTATGCAACATCATCCACTGTAACGGTGCATGGTCAGTCACCAGGGTGAAAACCCGACCCAGGAGGTAGTACCTCAGCTGTGTAATCGCCCATTTAATCGCCAAAGCCTCTTGCTCCACTGCCGCATACCTGGTCTCCCGGTCCAACAGTTTCCGGCTCAGTTACATAACATTGTGTTCTACTCCATCTTTGGCTCAGCATGGCACCAAGACCTGTGTCCAAAGCATCCGTCTGGAGAATGAAAGGCAAAGTAAAATCAGGAGCTTTCAAAATAGGAGCTGACGTAAGGGCCTGCTTAAGGTCACTAAATGCAGTGTCAGTTTCATCATCCCAAACCACATGATTAGGTTTCCCCTTCCTTGTCAGGTTTGTCAAGGGCATTGCTCTCTCGGAAAACCGGGGTACAAACCGGTGACAGTACCCCGCTAATCCGAGAAGTGCTTGTACCTGCCGCTTGATTATCGGACGGGGCCAATTCACTATGGCATCTGTTTTGGAGCATTGTGGTTTGACCATACCCCAGCCCAATAGGTAACCTAAATATTTGGCTTTGACCAACCCAAAATAGCATTTCTTAGGATTAATACGAAGTCCGGCATTCGCTAGTGTCCGTAATACAGCCTCAACCTGCAATAGGTGTTCCTTCCATGTGCTGGAATAGATAACAATGTCATCCAGGTAGGCAGCACTGTATGAATTATGGGGTCAGAGCACTTTGTCCACCAGACGTTGGAAGGTAGCGGGTGCCCCATGTAATCCGAATGGAAGTACAGTAATCCCTCTTCCATCGCGGGGGTTGCGTTCCAGAGCCACCCGCGAAATAAGAAAATCCGCGAAGTAGAAACCATATGTTTATATGGTTATTTTTATATTGTCATGCTTGGCTCACAGATTTGCGCAGAAACACAGGAGGTTGTAGAGAGACAGGAAAGTTATTCAAACACTGCAAACAAACATTTGTCTCTTTTTCAAAAGTTTAAACTGTGCTCCATGACAAGACAGAGATGACAGTTCCGTCTCACAATTAAAAGAATGCAAACATATCTTCCTCTTCAAAGGAGCAAACAAATCAATAGGGCTGTTTGGCTTGTAAGTATGCGAAGCACCGCGGCACAAAGCTGTTGAAAGCGGCAGCTCACACCCCCTCCGTCAGGAGCAGAGAGAGAGAGAGAGAGAGAGAGATAGAGAGAGACAGATAAAAAAATCAATACGTGCCCTTCGAGCTTTTAAGTATGCGAAGCTCCGTGCAGCATGTCGTTTCAGGAAGCAGCTGCACAAAAGATCGCAACGTGAAGATAATCTTTCAGCATTTTTAGACGAGCGTCCGTATCGTCTAGGTGTGCGAACAGCCCCCCTGCTCAATCCCCCTACGTCAGGATCAGAGAAAGTCAGCGCAAAAGAAAGAGAAAAGTAAGCAGGGTAGCTTCTCAGCCATCTGCCAATAGCGTCCCTTGTATGAAATCAACTGGGCAAACCAACTGAGGAAGCATGTACCAGAAATTAAAAGACCCATTGTCCGCAGAAACCCGCAAAGCAGTGAAAAATCCGCGATATATATTTAAATATGCTTACATATAAAATCCGCGATGGAGTGAAGCCGTGAAAGGCGAAGCGCGATATAGCGAGGGATTACTGTACACAATACTGCCAATGTCCGCTAGGAGTGCTAAACGCAATCTTTTCCTTTGCTGAATCCGTTAAGGGAACCTGCTAGTACCCCTTGGTCATATCAAGAGTAGTCAAAAATTTGGCATGTCCTAGCCGCTCGAAGATGTCGTCCACTCGCGGCATAGGATAGGCATCGAATTGGGAGACTTGGTTAAGCCGACGGAAGTCATTGCAAAACCTCCAACTTCCGTCTGGCTTTTTAATCAACACGATGGGACTGGACCAGGGACTAAAACTTTCCTCTATCACACCTAGGTCCAGCATTCGTTTGATCTCCAACTCCACTTCTGCCTTTTTTGCTTTGGGAATCCTATATGGGCGTTCTCTGACTATAACCCCTGGTTTAGTCACTATGTCATGCGCAACCAGGGAGGTTCGTCCAGGATTTTCGTTCACTACCTCTGGGACAGACAGGATAACTGTTTCGAGCTCCTGCCGTTGTTGGTGAGTCAAATTATCACCGAAGTTAAGTTGTAATTTATGAGCGAAGAGGGAGCAGGGCTGTCTGGAGGAGGGATCGGGATCCCTTTCCTTCCACGGTTTCAGCAGATTGACATGATAAATCCGCTGATTAGGTCGACGATTAGGTTGGATAACTAAATAATCGACCAAACCCTTCCTCTCCTTAACATCATATGGGCCTTGCCAATGAGCCAGTAATTTGGAATGCGAGGTAGGAACTAATACCATGACTCGATCCCCCGGTCGGAACTCCTGAAGAGATGTGCCACGGTTATAACACCGAGCCTGGGCTGCTTGCGCTTTGTCCATGTGAGATTGTAAGATAGGTCTAATTTTTGCAAATCTATCGCGTAATTGCGCGATATATTCAAGTATATTTACAGAGGGACCGACCTTCTCTTCCCAACCTTCTTTTAATATATCCAATAAACCCCGGGGCTGTCGTCCATACAATAATTAAAAAGGTGAGAACCCCGTGGAGGCTTGGGGAACATCCCGATAAGCAAAAAGGACGAGGGAGAGGAGCTGATCTCAGTTCCTCCCGTCCTCATTGACTACCTTGTGTAACATCTGCTTGAGAGTTTGGTTAAACCTCTCAACTAGACCATTTGTTTGAGGATGATATACAGAGGTCTTTAAGTGTTTTATTTTCAGTAACTTAGCAGTTTCCCTGAACGTTTCCGAGGTAAATGGAGTCCCTTGATCCGTCAGGATTTCTTTAGGGATTCCGACTCGCGCAAATACTCCTACCAATTCCCGTGCGATATTTTTGGAAGTGGCTGAGCGTAAGGGAACAGCTTCAGGATATCGGGTGGCATAATCCACCAGGACCAGTATATATTTAAATCCTTTGGCTGAAGGCTCTAGGGGTCCCACAATATCAACACCGATACGTTCAAAAGGGACATCAATAAGGGGTAAAGGGATTAAAGGAGCACGGTCCCTTCTAGGAATCTGCCGTAATTGACATTCCAGACAGGATATGCAAAAGCGGCGGACCTCTTCATTAATCCCAGGCCAAAAAAATCGGAGCTTGATTTGCTCTAAAGTTTTCTCGGGACCCAGATGGGCTCCCAGGAGGTGGGTATGAGCTAGTTCACAGACTTGTCGCCGGTAAGTCCGTGGAACTAAGAGCAGTGACCTCACTCCGCCTTCATGATCTACCACCCGATATAAAAGGTCATTATTTAATACAAAGTGGGGACCTTGTGGCATGGGATGTGTGATGCGCTGGCCATCTATTAAGACCACTGCATTTTTCGCAAATTTAAGGGAGTCATCATTCCATTGCTCCCTTTTAAATGAAGCCGGTGTCTGCCTAAACTGAAACTGCAGACGACTGAGAGGATCAGATTCGACCTCAAGGGGCGTGGCATACGACCGAGCCGGCGCAGCACTTGTTGATGACATTTCGCTCTGCGACGGTCCGGCTGTTTCCACGTCATTCTCCAAGGCCGCATTCTGTTCCCCTCCCGGCTGTGTACACGGCGTGGAGGTAGCTGAGGACGCAGAAGGGGCATCCATAACAAGGCCGAGTGCTTTAGTTGGGATAGCGAGTGTTATGCCGCAGTTTATATCTGACCAATCTCTACCGAGTATCAAGGGGAACAGAGGATTGTCATGCACCGCCACCATCATTTTCTTTAATATGCCGTTATGGCAGATGTAACAGCGGGCGGACTCGTACGACCGGACGTCCCCATGAAGGTTAGACAGGTTAGACGGGTCTTTACTTTTAATCTTTGTCGCGGCAACACTAAATGGCAAGCAACAATGGTAATGTTACTGCCGGAGTCAAATAAAGAAGGTACATTAAAGCCATTGACTAGCGCTTCTCCCGTATGAGAAAAGGCCAGCGGAGTAGTAGGAGCACCCTGCCCCTTGCTCTATGTTTCTCCGCAGACCCTCGTGTCACCTCGCGAAGCCTTCCACCGCGTATTAGAGTTTTCCAAAGCATGCTCCGCTATGTAAGAGTAAGACCCTAATTTAGTGGCACAACTCCCTCCAGGTTCACAGGGATTCCGTTCTGGGTTTCCCAAGAAGGTTTCCTCCCACAAGGTATTAATGATCTCCACAAGGGTGACCATGTCATTATATGACTGTCCCCAAGTCAGCTGGGCGAGCTTAGCCGGTAGGCCCTTTATTATTATGGCACAAGCCACCTTTTCCACAGTTTGTCGGGCATTTTTATTATATGGCCGTAGCCAACACCCGATTTTCTGCCATAGAGTTATGGCCTGTTGTCTGAGGGATTCGTCTGGGTTGTATTCCCAGGTCATAATTTCTTTCGCCTGCCGACTACGCCACTGTGAAATAATGAGTCTCAACACACTAAAAGAAGGTTTGGGGCAGCCACCCGTATAATGTTCCTAGCTGCAAAGGATTTTTAGTTCACAACCGATGTTGTCTGTTTGAGTTCCCAACATGAACTGATTTGGTTTGGCAATATGGCGAATTTATAGTCTGTAACCCGGAAGTGACTTCAGTCTGGGAGCCGGAACCGGAAGTGACATCAGTCTGGGAGCCGGAGCCAGAAATGATGTTGACTCAGGCAGGATTTCCCGTATTTGATCTGCAGAATTAACAGAAACAAGTTTAGAGCACCCCGCCACCCCCTGGCCAGGCAGGTAATCACTTCCACTTGGTCCATTCAGCTCGCTCCTAGTCGCACGTGTGTGACACCACACTTATAATTACACTTGTAGTATAAGTGTACATACTGTATGTACATATATGTATATATATATTAGTGCTGGGCGGTATACCGGTTCATACCAAAAAACATTTTTTATCTTTGTTATGATATGGATTTTTTTATACCGCAACACTGGTTTAAATAGCCTAAACAACTTTCGGAACATGGCGCAGTGGGAAACTGTTTAAGGAGGACCTTTTTCACTGCTGCACCGCTAAACACGCGTACAATGGAGTACATGTGTTAGTGGCGGTATTGAACAGTGAAAATGGACAAAGAACATTCCAAAACGTGAGCTGTAGCAGACAATAAAGTTGAACATGATGACACAGAAGAACTTTTGCCGAAGAAAGGAGCTGTGTCTGTTGTCTGGAGATAGGTTGGTTTTAAAAGGTCGGATGTGGACCATTATGTTCAAATGTGTGAATACTGTTTCTATATAACTGGATAATACTGCAAGCCAAGTTGTACTTGTTTTATATTTTTCAGTACTGTGTAATGTACCTGGGTACTGTGTAATAGTGTGACAACATGTTGACTTTATTCTCGACATTTCCACTTTAATCTCGACGCTTATGACGAGAATAAAGTCGACATGTTGACTTTATTATTGTAATTTGTCATTAAAGTAGAACATCGTAAACTAAACTTCATCTTAAAATGAATATTTAATTTACTAGATTTTCTCAAACCCTGTCATAAGTTATGTAGCACATTAAATGCTTTGTGTTGAGTGTTCCCAGAGCCATGTTAATTGCTACGTGCTTCTTAAACTGACTTCCTCTTGCACTAAGAGGAAGGGCAGGCAGCACACAGAATACATTAATTTCATGATATTCCTGCTCTCTGAACATTTAGAATGCTAAGATAAATACTTGATATCATTTTCATGATAAAATGCATTAAAGCATGTATTGATCATGTGGGGGCATGGTGGTGTGGAGGTTGCACTGCTGCCTCACAGCAAGGGGGTCCCCAGGTGTTCCCTGCTTTGAATTTGCATGCTTTTCTGGTGGGTTTACTCGGCGTGCTTCAATTTCTTTTCAAAGTCATGTAGGTTGTGGGGTTTTGCTACGTTATATTGACCGTGCTAGTGTATGTATTGCTCATATTCACCCGGCGATGTGCTGCTGCCACGTTCAGGATATGCTCCTGCCTCGCACACAATACAAGCTGGGATGGGCACAACCCTGAATGGTTGGCATAATTAAACATGTATAACGAAGATTTTTTTAAAGTTATGAACACTCCGTGGTCTAAGTTTATAACTAGTTTTAATTTCACAAAGACGTTTATCATGTGGTGATTGGTTATATGGAGAAAGAAAAAGGAAGGATAGGAACTGGGGGTTTGTTACGTTAGACAGAGACAGCACACATGCAATAAAGAAAGTCCGCTCAGAGGAACATCCATTGAATTCTGTGTTCGTGTCACCGACCACCAGATCACGAACCCAACATTTACACAATATTTAAGTTAAACCTGTTCGATACCCATTCATACATCCAGTTTTTTTGGAGCCTCGTCACACCTGCCATACAAGTTCTCTACACTGAATGTATACCTGGGGACCCCTTACTGCGAGGGAGCTGCGTTACCGCCACACTACCGTGCATGTTTAATACCTGCTTTAATGCATTTCATCATGAAAATGATATCAAGTATTTATCTTAGCATTCTAAATTTTCAGAGAGCAGGAATATCATGAAGTGAATGTATTCTGTGCGGCGATTGCTGCCTGCACCTCCTCTTAGTGTAGAGGAAGTCAGTTTAAGAAGCATGTAGCGATTAACAACTGGGTCGGGGAACACTTAACACAAAGCATGACCGCATCTGTCATGCAATATGATTCCTTCTCTTCATTAGTACCCCCTTGAAAGCTATCACTTTATGGGACCATGCAAACCTGTATTAATAGTTGTGTGCACATTAAAATGTTTTTTTTTTGTGCAATGTACAACTCGTGACAATTGAATAGGTTTTTCTTAGCCAGTCTGCTGCAGTAGTTGCAGTGGAAAATGTGGTTAACATCCACTCATGTATGGGAAAAAAATACTGTTGAATACCGTGAAACCGGTATAATTTCGAAAAATACCGTGATATAGAATTTTGGTATAATATTATACTTGAATATATTTTATATTTATAAATATATATATATATATATATATATATATATATATATATATATATATATATATATATATATATATATATATATATAGTGGTATAAAGCACTCTATAGTGCCCCATTGAACCCACCAGACAGAAATCTAAGACACACTTGTAAAAGCACAAGAAGATTTTAATTATAATATTCATCAAATATAGTGCTCAAAGCACCGCACAATCCACAATTCTCCAATAATCAATCAGCAATAATAAATCAATAACACAGTCCTCCAACTCCCAGCAGCTCCGTTACACTCCCACCCAACTCTGGCTCGATCTGCTGGGGTTTCCTATAGTCCTTTCCATCCAGGGGAGCTGCCATCTAGTGTCCCAGGGCATGTATTACCCTAAAAAGGCTCTTTCTCTTGGTTGAGGGACGTCCCGGCCAGACTGAAACGCCGGCCGTACATCACAATATATATATATTGCCTAGTTTACTGTCAAATAATGCAAAGAGTATGCGACACGTGTTTCGCCCTCAATTGGGCTCATCAAGCGTACACACTCTACTGCTCCCCTCTCGGGGATCGAACCTTGGATGTCAGCGTCAGAGACGAAGCCCCTTTACACTGCGCCACGGTGTGTGGTTCGTTTATTTGACAGCCTGCAGGTCCAGAGTAATTACATTCATTGCATTCGTAGTCTGAGTCCCGACCTGAATTGTGTGGGTGGTTACCTACCAGGTAATGCTTGAGGTTGGTCTACCATTCGGCAAACATCTGCCACGGTGCCCTCTTCAGTTGCGAGAAGCAGATCATGGAATGTTGCATAGTTTACTGTCAAATAATGCAAAATGGCTTAGTCTCTGACGCTGACGTCCGAGGTTTGATCCCAAGAGGGGAGCAGTAGAGTGTGTATGCCTGATGAGCCCAAATGAGGGCAAAACACGTGTTGCGTACTCTTTGCATTATTTGACAGTAAACTATGCAACATTCCATGATCTGCTTCTCACAACTGAAGAGGGCACCGTGGCGGATGTTTGCCAAATGGCAGACCAACCACAAGCGTTACTGGTAGGTAACCACCCACACAATTCAGGTCGGGACTGTAATGCAATGAAATATATATATATATATATATGTACACTTATACGTATACACACACACAAGAAGTAGCCAGCTAATCTGTCAGGTTACCTTTATAAACAATTTTCTTCTGAATTTGCCCCTTTGCAAAGACGTTGGCTTATGCAAAAATACAGGAACAGTACATAAAAATATTAACAATTGCACAATATTATTCTCACTCAATGTAACATTAACAGAGACGGAAAGGCAAAAACTTCATAAACTGCTTCACTTTACTTCTACAGTGAATCATTTTGTCAAAAATGTAACATTTTTGACTTTAAAAATCACAATTAAGTTTCACTTTTGCAAATTTGAATTTGATACTTCATGCTGACCCTTAATGCCCGTTACTTTCAGTTTGTCTCAGAGTGTTTTTTGTATCCCTACAAACATTTGAATATTTTCATCTTTGAAAGTTTGATTGTGTCACATGTAACATGGTGGTTAGTGAAAATAGAGCATACTTGGTACAGAGCTTAGTCTTGTCTGCCCCTAAGTTCCTGTCTCTGACCCAGTCGTTGTACATTGGCTAGCCTTAAAAAACACAGATGTTAATACGTTCCAACTTAAAACTGGACACCAAGTATCCATAAAATATTTGACCTCATTGGTTGGAAGACTTTCAGATGTTGTAGCAAAGCCAGCCCAATGAAAAAAATCAGTGTTGACAGTTAGGTGCAGACCAGATTAAGTAGTAGACCAAGTATGTCGGTTTTCACTAACCACCATCCATATTACTGACCGAGAATGGTAAACCGGATATGGACGCAGGTACATGCCCGTGGATGCAGGAGACATAGTGCGCAGGTGCCACACAAAGCCCCCCCCCCCCCCCCACAGTGAAACGGGAGAGAAGTAATATGGAAGCAGGTACATACCCATGGATGCAAGAGACATAGTAAAACAAGAGGAGTCAACGCCCCGCCCCAGAGTGAAACGGGACACACTACGGAGTCCACAAAGGTTCATACATCAAACCCGAGATGGTATGGACACGCGTCTGAAACCGCGGAAGCAAAACTGTCTCGGCTCCAAAACCAAACAGCTCAACAACTAACACAGCTACAACAACGAGCCCGCGTGGACAGATATAATGAACGTAGACGCCTACAACGCGCGTCTCAAACTGCAGAGGCAAAGCAGGCACGGGTTCAAAACGAAACAGCTCGAGTGACCGAGATACAAAAACGCGCCTGCCTGGATATAATTAATGAACACAGGCGCCTACAACGTGTGTCTGAAATGCCGCAAACCAGGCAGGCACGGCTCCAAAAAGAAAGAGCTCGACTAACCGAGATACAAAGTGAAACGGGAAATACTACGGAGTCCACAGTGGTCCACAATGCACCGCATAATAGTTCGGAAAGAGCTCCGTATTAACAGTGGGGGGCCCCAGAGTGACACGGGCGAACACTCCGTATTAAACATACGTCATACTCACATGTCCAAACTATACAGCATAGGTGAATCACATTACAGTGATGCATTATTAACAGTACGGTAAAGATCACAGTATCGCAAACAAATGGAAATTATTACTCGAAAAAGTGAAAATATAATCACCACGGACCAGGTGTCATTGAAACAAAAGCAGGATAAAGCGAGGTCAGAAATGAAAGACAGAGTAGAAAACAAAGTAAAACATCATAAACAGGTTAAAAAAGGGGGCCAAACACATGGAGAGCAGGTTACAGATAATGAAAACCGGAATTCAAAAGCTTCAAAAAAAACGTAGGCACGAAACACATGCAGAGCAAGATACAGAATATGAAAGCGGAAAAAAACGACAGTGTCAAGACAAACAAAGTAAACATTGCATTAGCGCAAAGAAAGAGAAACTATTACTCGGAGAGATAATGACAAGTCGAATGGAGATCGAATATATGGACACAGGTGATATGTTAAAAGTATGTAAATATTGTAAGGCTTTGAAGTTTAAGTCATGAGAATTTCAAAAACGGACTTTACCACACATGCATTTATTGGTTACTCTGCAAAACAAATTATTGACCGCTGATGATGTGGATTGTTTTGTCTGTGCTGAAATGCTAAACAGAGAAACCAATCCTGAATGATTGGTACAAAGTCATTAAACACATCAAACGGACCTCATTTAAAAGATTCAGCACATTGGGACTCGAAAGATTCCAAATATTGTTTTTACAGAAGTTCAGAAATAAAAGTGAAACTAATGAAATAGCAACAATTCAAAGAAAAAAAAATCAAACGGGGGTTGGCGAGCGAAGCGAGCAGGGGGCGAAGCCCCCTAGTATTAACTGTGACACAACACATGTTCAACTTTGAATACCTTGACGATGTATGTACAGATACAAAAGGCATGATGTTGGGCTGTTAATACTCAAAGAGGCACATCATTTGCCCTTACTGTCTCTTTAAAAGTCAAAAACCTTGAACCCGTAGTAAATTCTTTCAGGCTTGACTTCATCGATTATTCAAGGCTCAAGTCATCAATACCTGCAAAGCAGATGAGAAAGGTAAATGAGCTATAATGTACCTTAAAGGTTAACTCTCTTTGTAAAAGTTTATTATTAAATAAAACAATCATGCAATATTGCAACATGTAAATAGTGCATAAAGCCACAGATATGTTCTCAAAATATCTGTTTTAATCGTAACACTCTGGTCATTTAAAATATTGTGAAAACTTGCCTTTTTCAGTTAATATTTTTATTTTCATTGCCTCCATTCAAAATCTGCAATTGCAGAAATTAAGGTGAGCACTCTTAGGTTTACAGCATACTGTTTCTTTGACTTGCTCCGCTGAACTTTTGTGCCTCTTTCTGGGTTGATGTTGGCAAAACACCTGAGGGTAAGTAAATAAAGTTATAGTTTAAGTGAACATAAAAATTTGTAATGTTTTATACTTGAGAATCTAGAAGTAATGGGAGATACAGTCAAAGTGAAAATATAATAAGAGACATGATACCAGTACGGTTGTTAATTCTTGGACATTGCTTCTGCATAGGTCACACCACATGGTGCTTGTAACTTTGCAATACAGCCAATGTCTGAAAACTGACCATCCATATCCATCCATCCATTATCCAACCCGCTATATCTTAACTACAGGGTCACGGGGGTCTGCTGGAGCCAATCCCAGCCAACACAGGGCGCAAGGCAGGAAACAAACTCCGGGCAGGGTGCCAGCCCACTTCAGGGTGCGCAAACACACACACACACACACACACCCATACACCAAGCACACACTAGGGACAATTTAGAATCGCCAGTGCACCTAACCTGCATGTCTTTGGACTGTGGGAGGAAACCCACGCAGACACAGGGAGAACATGCAAACTCCATGTAGGGAGGACCCGGGAAGCAAACCCGGGTCTTCCACATTCAATAATATCAATTATATCAGACCACCTTTTACAAACCTACAAATATACATACAAACACATATATGTAATCAATAATGCCATTAAACAACTGAAATGCATAAGCTACCTATAGAGTTTTACTAAAACTTGCCTTTGTATAAATTCTAGCGTTGATCCTACATCAGATAGATACTGAATGCTGAAAAATGTAGTAAGCAGCATACATCATCTTGAAGGCCTCTAAAAATACTGGAATATTCTCTTTGACAACATTTTTATCAACATTTAACATGAAGCAACTTGCAGTCAGCAGAGATTCTCCTGAAAAATATGAACATTGAACAAAATACGTTAACATTTTGTGTTGGAAAATATATATAAAAGAGAAGTTCAGCATCTTTTATACTCACCACAAAAAATGATACACGGTGATGCTGGAAGAGCAGACACAGATACCTCATTTGCTAAGCATGTGTCACTGACTAGGTAGAACATCAGATTTTCATTTTCATTGAAATATGCAAAAAGTAGCAAGACTGCACCCAGAACCTCATGTAGCTTGCTGCATGTAGCTTTTTCAGTAGTCTTCAACAAGGCATTTACTTCAAGAACATTTCTGTGTCTATCACTTCCAAGGCTACTCATGTAGGCCTGAACTCTCTTGAAAAGGATTCCCTCATTGTCTCTTCTGAATGAATTCCAGATAATTGCTTAAAGTGAACTATAATACCAATTTTCTCAAAAAGGAAAGGCCATTCTGTTTGAAGCGTTTCCACTGCCACATTGTGAATTATATCCTTTCTCTGCAAATAATATGTTACCACCATTTTCTGGGATATAACTGATGAATCTTGAATTCCCTCATGAAACATTTTCTTCAGTTCTCTCTTATGACATTTTTGGGTTTCCACTGTTTCTCCATACGTGTTTTGTATGTGGTGAAACTTCATCAGTATCATTTACACTGGATGTTGCTTTCTTCCTTTTACTTTTTGCGTGGTCATCCCGTTTAACATTTTCTGCTCTTGCATGAAGCTGTTTTAGTAAGAAGTCATATCCACTACCAATAATATCTCCTTCAATCACAACCTTTAATTACCTAGGGTATTTATTAACCATCTTTGCTGCTATGTGTATTAGGTGTCTTTTCAATGGCATCTTGCACACTGACATAACCACTTATCACAATTCTAATCAGTTCTCTTCGCCTTTTTGCGGGCAGTCTCTCTCCTCTTTCCAAATAGCCTATTAAATCAGATGGCAGTTTTAACCACAGTATGCAAAAGTCATCTATCCGGCTGTTACTAGTGGTACCAGAATCTACTCCACTTCCACAAATGTTTGAACAAAACGAACTAGACGGAGACATTTCAGTGACACGGATGAATAACCACAGGGATTGGGATTAAAAAATTCGCCTTAAAAAAAAATGAAAGTAAAAAGTTAACTGGCATGGCCATTAAAGGCATTTACAAATATTAAAAAAGAGTAACTTTTTTTCTAACTTTGGTAAAATATATTAGATATTGGCTCAGGTTAATGCAATATATTGGTGAAGAATTGCCCAAACAAAGATGTCCAAGAACAGAATCTACCACAAACAATGAACAGTACTCACTTGTGACTAAATTGCTAGAAATCAATTTCCGTGCTTGAACTGGTTTCAGAACACCAAGCAGTTCTTCCTCCTTTATGTACTTGATATCTTCTGCGTGGTATACTCCCAAATCCTGAATCTTCTCTACAGTAACTTTCAAATCTTCGTTGTTCAAATTTGGGAAAACTGATCTGATGAAAGCATACAACTGAGTGCAATTTCTATCTTGTTCCATATTTGTAACTGTAAAGAAAGGTATGTTTTCTAATCTGTCAATAAAAGTCTATTTACAAACAGTATGAACAATATATTGTACATCCCCCGTGTGATTTAAAATAAAAATTAAACTGATAATGGCATGTGCTTCAGGTAAATGATGGAAGTTCCATGACTTCCATATGCTGGCAAAGGATAAAAGTCGCCAAGACATTCAAAAGGTACAGACTGTATACACTCAGCATCCTGGTATATCTGAAACAAACCAATATGTGGAATAAAAATGCAGAATAATATTTTCTAACAAGAAAATGCAGGTTTTTACTATCCTTGATTACCATTATCTCAGTTTCCCCAAATTCCAAAATGTGAACCTTTATTTAGAATCAAGAAAAATCCCTTTTTGTATAATGTACCTTTAAATAGCACCTCCTCTAACAGAACTGCATCTGTCTCATCAAAACCAAGGGCCGCCAATGCTCTAAGCATAGTTTCATTGTACAAATTGGCACAAAAAGGAATACTGTTCCTTATTTCTAAGTCAGCAGAAAAGAAAGTCCCAAATGTTCTTAAAATTCTGAAAACGTCTGGCACACCTCTTAAAATAGGAATGTTTACTTTCAAATCTCATTGTCCATAAGTGTAAAAGTGGACCAAATTTAAGAATTAAAGCAGCATAATGCCTTAAGTAATGATGCTTTGGTTTCAAAGGCTTTTCAGGAAATAACTCTTTTTTTTTCATTTCAAGATATTCCATTATAATCACTTCCAAGTATGCAACCTGTGCAGTAGATATCTATGGTGCACATACTAATGCTACAATTTCTCTAAGCTGCAGTACAAGCTGCCAAACAGAATCACTGTAGTTTAATATTCTGTCACCTACTACCTAGGTATAAGTCTCAGCAAATTCCAGTTTTGTACTGCCTGTCCACCAAGTTTATAATTTTTCCCTCCAAACTCACAAGGCTTGGAACTGGCATCTGACCCAGAATACTTAAACTGCACAATGCATCTATTTAACTGAGAAATAGAAAACCATTTTTTAACATTTACAAAGTACTTCAGGCACAGAGCCAAATCACTGGAAACTACACCTTCGAATAGATCATGACCTAAGCATGACCTAAGGTTGTGAAACATGAAAAAATGTAGCACATTAAACAGTGACTTAAACTTAATTCCTTCAACTTCTGAAATCTCAGAAGCACTCATCATGTTAACTGCTAAATTGTGCTGCTCCACTGAATGCAAAGGACCTGTAGCGCAATCATCTCTTACAAAGACATTTCTTTTTACAAGGCAGTACCTACAAAAATACTCACTGCTACTGAAATTTTCAGTAAATCCTCCAATGCTGTGAAAACCCAAATTATCACCAACAATGCAAAACAGACTGCCCTTTAACAAGCAATCAGAAATTTCCACACCATACTCCTCCAAATTCTTAATGTCATCTACTAATTTTGAGGACACCTTTTCCTGGCCAAATCGTTTTAAATCTTTCTCATGGCACAGCATCACCAGCTGCATGTTGTCAGTATTACAACAATGATGAGGTTGAAAATTTCCAAGAGTCAAATAAACAGCCAAAACTTTGTACTTTTTTTTAGCTGAGCCAAGAGGATTGACAACCTCAAATGCATCTTGAAAAAGAATTAGCTGTATTGCAGAGGCAGACTGGCTGAATAGAACATTTGACCTATACACAGAGCCATCATATATGTCAGAAAGAATACTGGAGCGTGGTTCCAAAACACTTCTCCATGTACATTTTTTTAGTACATCTTTATTGCTTAAAAGCCCTAATAATGTTAACTTTAGAGGTACATACTATAAATATCTTTGTCTATCTTGACACTGATGAAAATCGCAATCAGTCTCTGGTTTTATATAATTAAAATATGATTGATAAAAACATTTTCTTTTGTGTACACTTCTTAGAGATGTTGCATTTGAGGCAGGAAACAAGTCACAGTTGGGAAGTATATTCATAATGCTACTTTTCATGTGACACTGATGACTTGCTCTTCAATTCCAATTCCAGCTGTTGTTTTATATATTTCTGAGACAAGGCATTCAAGTCTTCCATCTCTTCCACAGTTCTCTGGACTGTGGAAGATGGTACCAGATATTTAACTTGCAATTTTAAATAAAACATTACCAGGTTCCTTAAGTGTAACTGTTCTAGATTTTCCACACCATCACCTGTGTCATCCTCTGTGGGGTTTTCTGTCAAGCCTCTTTCATATGTTATACTGGAAGAACTTTGATCAGAGGTACAACAAATATGCCTAGAATTACACTCGTGATTTCTTGAGATATGTGCAGTGAATAAAGACTTAATCTTAAAACTCTTTGTGCAGCCTTTGTAAGGGCAGGTCACAGTTTCACTCCTGGCCATAAGTAACCTAAGATGGAAAAAGAGATCCTTTTCATCTTTTCATTGCTTTTTGCACAACAATGACTTGCATACAAATTATTCCAGATCACTGGGTAATTTGGGGAGTGTATAGTTTGCATGATTTCTGTAGACATGACTTTTGAACGCATTGTATTTCATTAATTCACGTTTACAAGATGCAAGGCCAAATGAAAAAGTTGCACGTGCTTCACTTTTGTGAAGCATACAATGATCTACATATGGCTTGAAGGTAGGAAAAACTGCTTTACAAAATTTACATATAAACATTGCAAAAATTGAAAATTGGTGCAGACTAACTGAAACGTGTGCAATAAGCAAGAAACGCGACTTTTGCACCCAAAAAGCACTGCAAAAGCACCAAAAATGGGTTTGACACGCTGGTACTGTTACCAGTAAAAGAAAGCAAATTTTTTGTTTGTGTTTGAAAACTGCTTAGCATGTGCTTTTTTCCCCCAAGGCCTCTCTAACGGTTTTGGCTCTGAAAAACTCTATAACACGAGGGCAGTAAATGTCGTTTAACCATTTTAGTTTCGCTTAAATGTTTATATAACATTATTACGATTTTTTTAACCAAAAGTATCCAATGAAAAATATAAAATCCCTCGCTTTTCTGTCTTACTTTAAAATGAATATCATTTAAATTATTTCAAGAGCAGCTGGCGAAATAAACTAAAGTTAATCTTAGCATTTCAACAAAAGAAAAAAAGACAAATAAAGGTGACTTGCTTGTTATTTCAGAACAAAAATAAATATTTCAATTGTCCTCGAAAAGTAAAATAATTTAAACTGCTCCCTATCTTAAACACACTTTATAACTTTTCTGTAACTCACCAACTCTTCGACACGTTTGGAACACCAACTACTTAAACAACCACGTGACATAATGAGAACGAGAGGCGTGCATCACAGGGAAATGACGAACACGTGTCAATCACATTAGGTACCCACTCATCATGTCGGAAGGTGGAGTCAGTTATAAGGCGGAAGTAATAAAACGCCTGCTACTGAGTGCTGTGGAGGAATAATTCAATGACGCGGCGCGCAAACAGCAAAGTGTAATTGCTTGAATTTATACTGCTAAATTCTCGACATTTGCGATTTCTGTAGTAAATGAAAATAACAGTTTCAGCGAATGTATAAATACAAATAGCGTATGTGACCGAATGAAGCATGTAATTTTGTGACCCACTTCATGCATTTGGGGATGTTTGGTTTTGCAAATTGCCAACAGCAGTCAGACAAATGTGAATATACTGTACATAGGCAATTGAATTGGTAGTTTTTTTATTTATTTACCATAATATATGCAAGCTGAAAGTTTTTTGCTGTTGGTTGAACAATACGAATTGAATCGTGTACATTAAAATACATGTATACTAGCAAAATACCTACGCTTCGCAGCGGCGAAGTACTGCTTTAAAATTTTAAATAATAAACTGAGGGAAAATATACCAATAATTATTTGTTAAGGATCTCTTTGTATACCATGTTGTCAGTTCGCCCCTCTGGTTGTAATATGACCAAGCTGTGAGCTGAGCTTACTCTTGAGCATGCAACGTATAGTTGGCCATGTGAAAAGCAATCTTGCCTCAAATCAATGCCAACCTTTTGTAGGGTCTGTTTCTGAGACTTATTAATTGTCATTGCGAAGCAGAGCCTTGCTGGAAATTGTAGGCATTTAAATTGAAATGGGAGATCAGAGGGTATAACTGGGATGCGAGGAATAAAAACTCTCTCCCCTGAGCCACCGCCAGTAAAAATAGTTGCCTCAATTAGGTTCTTTTGCAGGCATGTGACCTGAAGTCTCGTGCCGTTACAAAGTTTTGGTGGCTGTAAGTTTCTCAGTAACATTGTTGGTGCCCCAACTTTCAAAATTAGATTATACTCAGGAGTGCCTGGAGGATTCAGAATTTGGACCGAGCTGCAGGCTATGGACGTATACGAGGGGGGACCCAAAAATAACCGGAAATAAATAAATAACCTAACAACAACAAAATCCGGTTATTTTTGGGTCCCCCCTCGTATATGTACGTAAGTAGGATTCAGTTAGCGTTGGGAACCCGCGTACCAAATTTCTTGAAGATGGGCCCATTAAGTAACAAAGACTGTTGGAAAGTTCAATATGGCGGCCGACAGTGGTGTCATACCACTGAAATAAGTTCGTACATCAGTTTCGGTTAGCGCAGGGAAGCCGCCTACCAAATTTCGTGAAGATGGGGCCATAAATAAGAAAGTTTAACATGGCGGACGTTGTCGACCGTTATGACCGTTACGTGTAGAATTTTGAAATGAAACTTGCTTAACTTTTGTAAGTAAGCTGTAAGGAATGAGCCTGCGAAATTTCAGCCTTCTACCTACATGGGAAGTTGGAGAGTTAGTGATGAGTGAGTCAGTGAGGGCTTTGCCTTTTATTAGTATAGATGTATATGTGTATGTATATATGTGCGTGTGTGTGTGTATATATATATATATATATACTAGCAAAATACCCGCGCTTCGCAGCGGAGAAGTAGTGTGTTAAAGAGGTTATGAAAAAAAAAAAGGAAACATTTTAAAAATAACGTAACATGATTGTCAATGTAATTGTGTTGTCATTGTTATGAGTGTTGCTGTCTTTTATATATATAATATACACACACACACACACATAAACATATATATACATATACATATATATATACATATCTACATATACACATATCTACATATACATACGTATATACACATATACACATCCACATAAACATATATATACATATACAAATTTACATATCTACATATATATATAGACATACATATATACATACATACATTCACATATATATATATATATATATATATATACTGTATATATACATATGTACTTATTGGCTCCTGTATTTAGGATATGGCAGGTTGGATAATGGACGGATGGACATCTGTATGCATAGCCGTATTTGCCCGTTTTCGTTTTTTTTCTTTGTTCAGTAATATTTCAGTAAACCCGGAGCTTGTCAGTTCAAATCCTGGTACTGACACCACTGTGTGACCCTGAGGAAGTCACTTCACCTGCCTGTGCTGCAAAAAACAAAAGTAATGTAACAAATTGTACCTCAGATGTTGTAAGTTGGTGGAATAAAGGCATAAGTAAAATAGATAAATATGTATTATACACATAGGAACTATTCATTTATTTTCAGTTAAGTCATCTGCAGCAAACTTTTATAAATGAGGGTTTCTGATTTTTAGATAGTGCAAACTGTTTCTTCTTCATTGACGTTTTCTCTTGGAGAGCTTTTTTCATTTCATTGAAAATGAAAGCAGCAGCTGCCAAAATACGTAGCTTTCTTATTAATTTTTCAACATTGTGTAAAATAAATGTATAAAGTAACATAAAAGGTTTAAATACTGGTTATTCTTTTACACTAAAATATTACTAAAGAGACCCGGGTTCGCTTCCCGGGCCCTCCCTGCGTGGAGTTTGCATGTTCTCCCCGTGTCTGCGTGGGTTTCCTCCGGGCGCTCCGGTTTCCTCCCACAGTCCAAAGACATGCAGGTTAGGTGGATTGGCGATTCTAAATTGGCCCTAGTGTGTGCTTGGTGTGGGTGTGTTTGTGTGTGTCCTGCGGTGGGTTGGCACCCTGCCCTGGATTGGTTCCTGCCTTGTGCCCTGTGTTGGCTGGGATTGGCTCCAGCAGACCCCCGTGACCCTGTGTTCGGATTCAGCGGGTTGGAAAATGGATGGATATTACTAAAGAGATACAAAAAAAGTAAAATGGATATGTTCTTTTTCTTTAAGGAGATTAAATATTACTGAAGAAAGAAAAAAAAAATTAAACAGCCAAATGGGGCTATGCATACGAACTTAAAAGGTTTAAATAAAACAGAAATATATATTTTATTTTTACTTGCTTAACTTGTGGAGGGTGTATCCTGTAGCAAAGCCCTAACTTTTTTCGTGAAAGCCCGTTTCAGTCAATAAGTCTTAAAAAAACGTGTAAAGATATTGACAATAAGCTAAGTCATCTGCAGCAAAGTTTTATAAATGAGGGTTTCTCCTTTTTAGATAGTGCAAACTGTTTCTTCTTCATTGACGTTTTGTCTTGGAGAGCTTTTTTCATTTCATTGAAAATGAAAGCAGCAGCTGCCAAAATATGTAGCTTTCTTATTAATTTTTCAACATTGTGTAAAATAAATGTATAAAGTAACATAAAAGGTTTAAATACTGGTTATCCTTTTACACTAAAATATTACCAATGAGATACAAAAAAAGTAAAATGGATATGTTCTTTTTCTTTAAGGAGATTAAATATTACTGAAGAAAGAAAAAAAAAATTAAACAGCCAAATGGGGCTATGCATACGAACTTAAAAGGTTTAAATAAAACAGAAATATATATTTTATTTTTACTTGCTTAACTTGTGGAGGGTGTATCCTGTAGCAAAGCCCTAACTTTTTTCGTGAATGCCCGTTTCAGTAAATAAGTGTTAAAAACAGGTGTAAAGATATTGACAATAAGCTACGCAAACCCAGGAAGACATGGACTCGTTTAAATCAAGTATCATTACATCTTCCTTTCTTAAAGAGAAGTAAGGCAGTACTTATAAGCTTACATATTTATATATAGACATACATATATATATATATATATATATATATCTATATCCGAAGCCGTGCAAGCACACTCTTGAGAATGCAACGTATAGTTGTACAGAAGAAAAGCAGTCTTGCCTCAAATGAATGGCAACCTTTTGTAGGTCTATGAACTTAATTTAAACTTTAGGTTTACACGGTGCTTTCTTTCCGAAGTACCTGCACTCATGAATATGTCTGTATGTGTCAGTCGGTCAAATCCACGCGCTTCGTACCGGCAAAGTACCGCTTTTAAATTTTTATTAAGAAGAAAATAAAACATTTTTAAATTGAGGGCAAATATACTAATAACAGTTTGTTAAGGATCTGTTTTTTTGTGAAGCTGCCTTTACTCGAGTGATCACTTCGAGCTGACTTGGTGGCCAAGTATAAGTGTTACCTGGTAGGTAACCACCCATACAATCAGATTGTGAATCAGACTACGAATGCTGTGAATGTAATTACACACTCACTGCACTTGCTTACGGTAATCGAACCTGGGACGTCAGCGCTAGAGGGGCTTAGCAGCGGTGAAGTATTGCTTTTAAATTTTAATTAAGAACAAAAGAAAACCTCAGAGGTTCGATTCCCGAAAGGGAGTGAAGAGAGTGTCCGGTTACCTACCAGGTAACGCTTATGGTTGGACAGCAAGTGACGTAACATCAGCCACGGTGCCTTCAGTTGTGAGAAGCAGATCATAGAATGATTGAAAATAGTTTTGCATTTACCTTTTTAGTAAAAGGCGAGCTTTTAAGCCTGAGGAATCACCCCGTAAATGCACACGTTTAATTGCACATGTGTTAATATGTATGGTTACACAGTATTAAAAGACAGTGAAGAACGTGATTTACCTTTGTTCCCGCGTTTGATAAAAGGCGAGCTTTTAAGCCTGAGAAATCACCCCGTAAATGCACACGTTTAATTGCACGTGTTAATATGTATGCTTACACAGTATTAAAAGACACTCAAAAATTAATGTCATTTACCATCAGCCACGGTGCCTTCAGTTGTGAGAAGCAGATCATAGAATGATTGAAAATAGTTTTGCATTTACCTTTTTAGTAAAAGGCGAGCTTTTAAACCTGAGAAATCACCCCGTAAATGCACACGTTTAATTGCACATGTGTTAATATGTATGGTTACACAGTATTAAAAGACAGTGAACAATGTCAGTTACCTTTGTTCCCGCGTTTGATAAAAGGCGAGCTTTTAAGCCTGAGAAATCACCCCGTAAATGCACACGTTTAATTGCACATGTGTTAATATGTATGCTTACACAGTATTAAAAGACAGTCAAAAATTAACGTCATTTACCTTCGTTCCCGCGTTTGACTCGTGCTGTAAATCTCTTCCTTGTTTTTAGTTCACGTGATTACGTAGGAGGCGTGATGACGCGATACGTGACTCCGCCTCCTCCATTAGAGTATATGGACAAAAAATATGTTCCAGTTATGACCATTACGCGTAGAATTTCGAAATGAAACCTGCCTAACTTTTGTAAGTAAGCTGTAAGGAATGAGCCTGCCAAATTTCAGCCTTCCACCTACACGGGAAGTTCGAGAATTAGTGATGAGTGAGTCAGTCAGTCAGTCAGTCAGTCAGTGAGTCAGTGAGTCAGTGAGGGCTTTGCCTTTTATTAATATGTATAGATATATATATATATGGTTTTGGCAGCCAAGCGCTTTTTTTCCAACCTAGAAGACCTGTCTTGAGATCCATTTAATCGCCTCGTTGATTGCATGTCTTCCAAGGTAGTTTCAATACCCATTTCCTGCACCGAGTCATCTCCTCTTTTATGAATGACTGTTTTAGTGGCCGTACTTCGTACAGGTCTTTGAACGAACTGAATACTTGTAACTGGTGTTGCCCGTCGGCTACTTTTGACAGGGAATGGTAGCAATTGTCGAGTAACAAAAATTATTTGTAAGTGATTTCGCATTGAAGAAATAGTAAAAACTTGATCACTTGGGTCAATACCTAAAGAAATACACACAGCAAATGCAATTGAGAATACACCAGAATCTGTATGATTTAATTGTTGCTGTGCGTCTTCATAAACTATGGGAGGTTTGTAAGGAAACAAAGCATGAAGGAAACAAAGCTGCTCTTCAGTGAGGTTGAATTTTTTATCAGCGTTTAAACTGTCATAGACATGAATTATAGCACCATCATAATAGGTACACACCCAGTGAGTCACTCGTTCAGTAGCTGCAGAAGGTAATATTTGAATATGTTTTGCATTTTGTGGAATGGGCATTATAGGTATGTCAGGAGTCCACATTTGCAAAACCTCTTGAGGTTGGAAAATTGTATGCGCAGCTAAAATTTTGTTGAATTTGCTCATGTGATCTGTTGATAAATAATCATTATTTACCAACTCATTCATTGCAAAATCTGACAGTGGTAAGATCACTCCTTCCATAACACTAAACACAAACACTAAGTAGACACTAACAGTAAAAAACGGCAACACCGCCAGGAACAACACTAAATGAGATAAAGTAAAAGTCTACTAAACACTAAAGTACAAAAACGAAGTAGAAAGTAACAGTAAACCGCAACACCGCCAGGAACACCGGCACACCGTGTCTACTAAACACTAAGAAACACTAAGTAGAAACACTAAAGGAAAAAATACTATTCAGTAAGTAGCGCATCTACTAAACAGTAAATCAGTAAAGGAGAAAGGACTAAACACTATGGGAAAAGAATGGCAAGACCGCGTCAGCTGCAGAGCTCAGCTCGGAGCGAAATGAAGTGAATGAAATGAGGTGAATGGGAGGGGAGATGATCACGCGACTCCAACACCCGCCTTAACTCTCCATCCCTCCACAAACACAGTCTCTCGGATCCCAACTCTCCTTTTTATATATAGATAAATTTTAAATGTTATCTTGTTTAAAAAAAAGACCAGTTTTTACACACTAATAAAAAGCAAAAATGTGTGAAGCCGAGACACAACCACCCAAAAACAAAAATCATTAAAGCAGTAAAACAAACTATAATTAAAAACTAAACGTGCATGTTCAATTACTAAGTAGCAAAACAATACCTCAGCATTAAAGGCTGTATTTGGCTAAGCTACTTATACTGATTTAGTATTGATTAAGTTTAAAGAACTAAAAAATCAACAATATTTAACATTATCGTTTTATTAAGGATCTGTTAAATAAATACAGTGAAGTTGTAACATTTAGGATTTTATATAAAAAAATAACAAAACATAGACCTACAACAAAACTAAATGAGGTACTTCATAAATTTTTGAGAAAACCTGGACATTAAAACTTTAATAGTACATACAGTTTTTTACAAAAATTAATGTGACTTAATGGCAATACAGGGGCGCCATGGTGGCGCAGTGGGTAGCGCTGCTGCCTCGCAGTTGGGAGACCTGGGGACCTGGGTTCGCTTCCCGGGTCCTCCCTGCATGGAGTTTGCATGTTCTCCCCGTGTCTGTGTGGGTTTCCTCCGGGTGCTCCGGTTTCCTCCCACAGTCCAAAGACATGCAGGTTAGGTGGATTGGCGATTCTAAAATTGGCCTTGGTGTGTGTGTGTGTCCTGCGATGGGTTGGCACCCTGCTCGGGATTGGTTCCTGCCTTGTGACCTGTGTTGGCTGGGATTGGCTCCAGCAGACCCCCGTGACCCTGTGTTTGGATTCAGCGGGTTGGAAAATGGATGGATTAATGGCAATACAACAGTTATCTAAAAAATATTCTTAGACATTTAAACAACTAATTGACGATGGCCACTAAAGCACTGCTTAAATGTAAATATACATACCGGTACATTTTTCTGTTTAAATACAGTTTTTAAACCATTAATTGTACTACAGTTTCTTACTGTGAAAATACAGTATACGGTAACTTATGTATTTTTACTGTAATTTTTTACAGTACAAAATAAATAAAACATTTAACATAAGACATTTCTAAAAATTAAAACTTTATTATATCAATCTGGAGTCCATTTAATCAAAAGAAAACATGCTGGGAAATTGTACAAACCCCAAACAAATATCAGCTCCTATCAGAAAAGAAATGTGATGCCATCATTACAGTTTCTCTGTGTGCCACAAGTGGTATTCCCTAAACACAACTTTACCTTTCTGCGGAACCAGCACAGCTAATAGTGTAACTCCGGCTCACTCGTCTTATGCTACCAACTACTGATATGGAGTAGTAAAGCAAGGTGAGTTAACCAAATGTGCACTATAATACTAACAGAATGTGATTACATTTATAATATTTATAGTTTTTCAAAGAGACTATGAGAGACATAAAAGCATAATACCAAACTTGCACAAATATGACCACATTTTAGTGGCAGCACACATGCAAGTTAGGCTTAAAATTAGAAAAGAGAAGCTCTCTTATAACAAAAGTGAATTGAATGTCCCCTTTAACTTATTTGAATTTGGCTGTCAAGTCCATGAAATTAAGTCAATTGAACTTAAATGTTTAGATAGATAGATAGATAGATAGATACTGTATTTACTACTCAGTAATCTCTAACGAAACATTTTAAAGTTGAAAAGACTATAGACAATTTAGTAAAACTGCAGAGTTTCTGTAACTATGGAGTCCAAAATGTTTAGTTACTTAAAAAAGTGAATGACTTAATGTTTTCATTTGCTTTAGATTTGGATTTTTTTATAATTGTACATTCATTTATATCTGAATGTTATTTACAATCACAATTCTTAAAACAATCTTGGCCAGTAATTTTAACAGATCTAACCTACTTCTTATAAAACATCTAGTGTACTTTATTAAATCGTTTAGAAAAGTAAAGCAGACATTGTTAAGTCAACCCATATTATTTAAAATATTGTCTTCTGATTCCTTTTTAATGGAAAGGCTGCCCTAAAGGGGCTTGACAACGTCTGAGAAGAGTTGTGCAGAATTTGTTTGTGAAACACTCAAATTTTATTGTTATCATATAGGTTTGTTTATCCACTGTTACCCTTTCAAATGTAATATAGTATGGGAAACTCAGGAATATGATGATTTTATCCTGATTTGAATAATTTTCCTGTATTCTACTCAGACAATGACATTTAAGTGAAGTTATATTTGTTATTCTAGGAGTCAGAAGCCACCTATTTGCTTCATGAAGCACTTAGAATCATTTTATAAATTCTTTACACTATGCAGATTAGGTTTCCAAAGACTACTGGCAAGTCAGAGAACAGAGTTTAACACTCTTTGGAAAGTAGCATCTCACATTTTGACATTCCTTTTGTATTACAGCAGAATAGCAGCCAATAATGCATCTTGTACAAGTTAGTCTGTCTCCTGCTTGAGTGAAACAGGCAAGGTCAATGAGATGATTGCACGAGAGATGTCTGGCATGTGTAGCTGGAAGACAGCTACTATTAACTAACAAAGGTTATCAAGAGGACTCACTGACAAATGTGAGCAATGAAATTGCACTCTTGGGTGGTCAACTGAAAAAAAAAAGTCATTCTGTATACCATTCTGTTTGATGTTCATTGAGTTTAGGGTAACTTCAGTACTTTTTTCCCTTTTGTGAAATCCCATTTTCTTTTCTGTTCTTTTCCAGTACTAGTTATTCATGCTCCCCACATCATGGCCTCCATTAATTTCTGTCTACCTCTAAATCACAAGATGCCACACTGTAGTTGTGTCTTCATCTTTAGCTTTAAATGGGCTCCTGCATAATTTAAGGACTTGTCATACTTCTAAATGATTTTGCAAATTAATTTTTTACCAACTGCTGGCAGGTAATAATTAATCTAGATGTGCAGGTAGTGGATTTTGAAAAGCTACGTGTTGCTTTTTTAAACTGAATTCTAAGGTATTATGGAGAAATTGTCTCACCATGTGATTAAAGGTTAGGAACAGTTTTGGGTGCAGTAATACTCCGAAAATGACAACATGATAAAATTGATTCAGAATGTAATGATTTGCTTGTCTTCATTCACAGCTTAATTATTGTTACTAGTTATTTTTTAAACACAAAATAATGTATGATTCCAGAATTTATAAAATGTTATATTTCTGTTGCTTTTTAATACGGTGCTTGAAATGCATCTTATTGTGCTTGTTTCCGTTCTTTGTTTAATTTTATAGTGACTTTGAAGCAGCTTTCTGATATTTTTGCTTTTTAATTAATCTCAGTGTCTGTTATGGATAGACATGTGCATTTGTAGCATGGCATTTATATGGTAACTTTAATTTTTTTGTTTGCAGCCCTTTTATTCTACAGATGCCTGTTTTATCCTACCCATTATTACTTTTTTTCAAAACTTATTTTTTCAGCTTAGGATCTTTTAGAGATACACCATATTTGGTACAAGGAGGAAGCACCCCTGTATGAGACTGTAGTATATCCCATCTGGACTTCCTTTCTGTCTTTCAAGTAGCAACATTGAAAACTCTTGGTTAGCACTGCAAATGCATAAATATAACATTTTCTGATACATTTAATCCAGGTCGAGTCAGTGGGGAGCTTTAGTCGGGCACATCATGGGAGACAATGCCACACAGGGCAACTGCATATCTAAGGGTGCACTCACACCCATATTCTTAAGGGTATCAATTTAGAATTGCCAGTTAGCTTATCATACATGTCCCTATGATGCAGAAGTAAAAGTACAGTACCCAGAGAGGAAACCACACGAACAGTGACCAGGTAAGGGATTTGAACATTGTATCTATGAGAAAGCTATATAGACTACTGTGCCACCAGCCTGCAATTAAATATTTTCTAAAGTTTCAGTAATAAAAATAAATTTTGTTGTATCATTCAATCATTTGCTTCACCTTTTAGCAACTAACAAATATGTTTCTCTTTTTGAAAACACAATCAATGGTTGGTCAAAATCATACCTGTTTTGGGCTTTATAGTCCTAACTTATATGGTACAGAATGAAGTAAGATTTTCTTATAAAAAGTTTCTTGACTTTATTTATCTTTGTTAATACATAATTATTACTATTGATTTTATTCATATGTAGCCAGCATAACATGTCTTTTCAATAATGATGTTTTTGAAAAAACTTCCATTATCCTTACTACTGTAATATCAACATATGACCTCAACTGAGTAGAGATTGTAGTTCATAAATGTGCTGCGATAGCATTAACTTCCCTCTCAGTAGCAATATTATGCCTGAGAATCCAGGGACAGGTATTACTTTTACCGTATGGAGCACATGCGTAATGCATTTAATTTGTTGTTGGCAGACATCTGCTCGTCCACTAATTCTGCACAGTATTTTGAGTGGGAATTATGCTGGCATGGTGGTTAGTGCTTACAACCTGGGGCCTTTGTTAATACTAGAATCCTTGAAGTCTATGAAAAAACTTGTAATCCCGGGCCACCTTAAATTTCTTCACACCTCTCCATTAGGGTCTTTTGTTTTGCAAATGTGTCGATCAGCACAAGCAGCCTGCTATCCCATCCCCCCACCTCTGCAGCTCAACTTGGGCAAAAACTTCTCCCAGCTCAAGTCTGTTTATCTGGGTGTGATGTGCATGTTGTTTTGGGTAAATAATATATTGTTATTTGGAACACATGCATTTCATGTGTGTTTTGTGTCTACAATGATCTATTTAAATGTAGGATGACAGGAAATTCAAGGCAAGAAATGTTGAACACATACCTAAAAACAGAAACTTTTTTTGCATGTGTTTCAAATAACAATATATTCACCCTATACAACTCCAGGTACTTCAAATCCAGACTTGAGCTGGAAGAACTTTTTCCCTGAGTTGAGCTACGGTGGTGGGTGTGGGGAGGGGGGTTTGGGCTGGTATGGGATAGCAGGCTGCCTACTGCCAGTGCTGAGTGACACATTTGCAAAACAAAAGACGCTTTTCCATAGGCTTCAGGGATTCTAGTGTTAAGCCAATATGTGTATGTATGTTATGCATTCTTTCCCATATCCTACAGACTTATGTGTTATGTTAAAGAGAATCTCTAAATTGCAATGAAATTAGTGAGTGGGAGTGCTGCCTAAGTGTGCTATGAAATGGAGTGATATCCCATTCTGGAATGATTATTGTCTTGGTTTGAATACTGTTGGGACAGACTGTGGTAACTTCCAACCCTGTAGTTGACTACACAGACCCAATAAATTAATAGGTAATGGACAATTTTCAATTTCATCTGTGGTTTAAAGCTACTGAACAGAAGTTTCACACTTTTGGAAGTTCCTAGGATAAAACAAAGCACCTGAATACTTGTGTCAATGCTATATTTTAGTTTTTTTAATTTTCAGAAATTTCTAAAATTCTGTTTTTGTTTTGTTGTTTTGGAGTATTGAGTGATGCTTGATGTGGAAAAAATGAATTAAAATGATTATAGCACAAGGCTGAAATACAGAAAACATGTGAACAAAGGGTCTGGATTCACTGTATATACTGTATATCCATCTGTCCATTTCCTATACCTGTTTATCACGAGTAGTTATATGAATATAAATATTTTTATTTGTGTGTTACAGTTCCAATTTTGTTTCTGTTTTCATGGTCCAATAAACATCTGTGTTGCAGAAAGAATATTGAATTTTGTTAGGGTTTGCTCATAACTAGTTTTTTATTTACTGTACAAATGTTTTATTTTGATGTGTTACTGTGCTGATGTAAAACTCACCTTATTGGACCATTACAATTTTACTTTGTCTTCTTTTAATTTCAGTGACCTTTGAAGTGTTTATTTCTTTACTTTGGTATTTTAATTAGAATTCAGTGTGACATTTTGGAAGATGTAGTTATAAACAGCTGTTTTTAATATAAAATCCATCAAGTTTCTACACTCATATAGGAATTTTTGCAAGTTAGGATTACACATTCCACAGGACATATGAGCTCTCATGCTCAAGCTGGACTAATCTGCTTTAAAAGATAACTTGCAAAGTTATCAATGAAATTGTTCAGGCAAGGTTCTGAATTCATAACTGGTAAGGTCGTGAGGCAGCCACATTAACCACTGTGCTACTGTGCTGTCAGAACGTCCTTACAGTAGATTTAAACTATGGATGTTTGTATATTGCAGGTGTCATTTACTTATTATACTTTTCATAAATTGATTATTAGGGACAGTATTTTGGTACTGTGAGTAGCACTGCTGCTTCACATGTCCAGATGCTGGGCTCAGATCTTACCTTTGTTCTTCCCTCACTTCCTCAAAATGCACAGGTTGCGTTAACTGGGTTAATGTGTATAGTGAGATGGACTGGTGCACCAACCAGGGTTGGTTTACATATTTTTCCAAACAATTCCAGGACTGGAAGCAGCCCCATTGTTACTGTAAAATAGATATGCAAGTTAGAAAATAGATAGATAAATAGAATTATATTAAAGTATCTTAATATAAACTGTGAACAGTGCCTGAATAGGCAGACTACTTAGAGAAACCAAGAAAGTTTGGATTACCAGTGTGGCATACTCACCTAATTGTAAACTGAAAAGACAGCCAATAATGGCTCAAACAAAAAATTGTAGGACAGCAGAATTGCAGGTACCAGTTAGCTGGAGGAGTTCTATTCTTCGGATTAGTCAGTCTGGTCAGTGACACCACCTTCTAGGAACGAGCTGGCTTTACTGTGGGGATCAGAAATTTCTAACTTCTCGGACAGTGGGTGGGATCAGTCATCCCTTTTGGACAATTTTTCTTGGTGACGGAGGAAGAAGGAGAAGATAAGGTTAGCACCAGCGCCCCCTCTCGTTCCAGACTGGTACTGTTTACCTCGTCAGAGCCAGGAATGTGGTTCCAGACATGCATATCTGACAGAAACCATATATTAAAGCTGTTAAATGTATCCTAAACAATAATACAGGAGGCTAATATACTGTAAGAACAAGTGTTTTTCAGATTATCCACCAAATATTTAAAAAAATATTTTCTACTTTACTTAACTTTCTTTGTGTTCTAGGTCATTATTATTATTGTTATCCTCTGTCATAGTTTTTTGAACTGTAACTTTATCTTAACCTGGATATTTCGAAATATGTTCTTTTGAGCATGCAATAGCATACCATAATTAATTACAGCTATTCTAGTTATTTTTTTATTTAAATAATGTGCAATGTAGTATATACAGAAAGTGAAAATCAAGAGAAGTCTAATGTTCTATTACACAAAAGGTCTTTCCCTAACTGTGCAACTGTGCTTGAGTAAGGTGTTTGGTATTCCAGTCATTGTAAGAGGAATTATATTTAGAAAATAAACAACTGCATATGTTGATCTATGTCTCTTTAGTATGTTATTCCTAGTTAATCATTACATGACTCAAATAAGAGCCTAGGCTGAAATAAAAAATGGTTGAATCTTATTGCCCTCAAAAACTGAGTTATCTTGTTGCGGAGTAAGCGGTTAATAACAGCTACAAACATTCTAATAATATCATTTTCTAGATGTTCCTTAAATAAATCTTAGATGGTGTGAAAATGTTATTTTCAGCATTATACTGTAAACAAGTGACCAACCAAACCAGAAGTATGAGTAAATGATAATGACCAGCTGAGGAGGATTCTGATGTCACAGAACCCTGCAACCACCCACGTTTCTAAAAGAAGCACGATTTCTGAAGGCAACACAAGAGTGATTAATTTGTAGCTGTTTCCAAGGTTTCAATTAAACCACAAATCTTGAGCCCTGATTCCTTTTTCATGCATCAGTTGACTCAAAGCAGCTTTCCCACTGCTCTAGCAAAGACAGAATGAAAGGGAAAAACTGTTTAATAATTGCATGAGTTTAGAAAACCAGGCACTTTCTCATAACAAATAAATGCAGTGTGTAAACAACATGTTCGAAAATGTTTTAAGAGAGTTGTCATTTTGCAGATATATCATTAGCATAACTGCCTGTTCCTGTGGAAATACAATGAAGAGATCAGTAGTTTAACTCCCAGGTGTGGCCACAGGGAGCTCCTTAGTGCTCTACATGGGGTACAGCTTGATTTCAGTTGGGTCTGATTTGCTTTCCTGTGAAGCAGCAGGAACTCTCCTCATTATAAAATAGGGCAAAGTCAGATAGTGCCTGTGTAACACTGCCAAAAACCCAGCTCCCAAAGATGAGCAGCTTTCTATTCTAAAGATGGGCTGGTAAATATGATTATTTCTGGCATTAAACATAAGAAAGCAGATTTTAATTTTTTTATGATAGTATAGTAAAGGATGGAATTGCAGTTATTCTAAAATTCTATATCATTCATTTTTATTAATACAGTTGACTCTAGGCTAGGAACCTAGATAGATAGATAGATAGATAGATAGATAGATAGATAGATAGATAGATAGATAGATAGATAGATAGATAGATAGATAGATAGATAGATAGATAGATAGGGTTATTAGTCCCCAGAGGGAAATTTTGCATTTTTACATTAGCTCTTTAAATAAATAAATATTTTGTCGGCTTAATGTCCTCAGTGTACTGTGTCAGAGAGAGGATGTGCAGCATTGTTCATAATGGCACTCAGTATTGTTCTAACTCTCTGCTTTGCTGCTACCTCCAGGGGGTCCAGAGTGTGTCCTATAACTGAGTTTGCCCTTTTAATTAGCTTGGTGATTCAGTGGACCTCTCTTGAAGTGATGTTACCAGCCCAGCACAACACAGCATAGAAAATTGCACCGGCCATCACATAATTATAGAAGATGTGAAGGATGTATTTTATATTTTTATATTTCTATTAATAATATTGTACTTAGTATGACAGAGTGACAATCTCCTAAACTAAAACATTGTTTCCTATGTTTTTAGAGGCTAAGGTCCAGGGCTTTGTAAATGCACCTGGCTGACGAAAGTTCTGCATCTCATCTGCGTATGGACTGATTACTGTTGGAGATGAGCCCTACTAAACATTATACTAAACATTGTTTGTTGGGTCGGTTACAGCACCACTAAGTAGTAGAGTTATTACATCCATAGGTATGGTGTTCATTATATAGAAGTGCTACATGTATGTCATGTGAATTTACTTGCTGTTGGCAAACAACAGAAATAAACAGACAGGGGATGGAGCACCAAAACACTGTGGCTGCCATTTTGGACACCATTGTTTTCAGATACATCTATATGACTTTTTCTGGTTACTATCCATGCCTTGGGGGTGTGATCTTTTGGTGTGGTCGACAGTAGGACTGGCAAATTAGCCAAACAATAAGGTGTGAATATCAAAATTAAAAATAGGTAAATGTTCAAATATATTCAAATTTAGATTGCTGAGTCTGGTTTGTATGTGCATTTTTTTATACTTTATTATTATGGTAGTGGGCTTGGCATTGGGAACAGTAAGAACAAACACCAACAGCAAAAAAAAAAAAAAAATAGTATTGTGTTCAACTGTTATTTAAATAAATTAGCCAGCAAAATCCAAAGCAGGTGCCCCTTGTAAAAAGGAAGCATCAGCACCTCTTGTCTTCAGTCAAACACCAATGTCTGGGTGCCAAAATCCTTGTCAGGACAGCAAGCCATAAAATCATCCACAAATGCAAGCTTAAATCCTGATGAGCTATGAAGCTGTAGCCACGCTTCACTATATTATTAACAATACTGGCTTTATTGTTGCAAGACCACAAACGCCGACATACACATATTTCAATGCAAGGTATGTTTTGGTCAACAAAATACACTCACAGTTAATAATGACATTAAACACAGCTTGACTATCAATGATCAAACAGATTAAGTAGCCTAATGAGTACAGTCAGCAAGATCAAATTTTTCAACCCAAGAAACCAGTCTGTGCAAGCACGTTGCTATTAAGCTTTAAACAAGCATGCATTTTGAGAGATTTTTTCATGTTGCAGTGATGTCCGTTGCACAGGTAGCCACACAGCGAAAATATTTGCTAGACAAACGCCTGTGATGCAAGTGCACAGACAAGGTCCTCAGCCACTGGTGCCAGCAGACTGTTTGTTGACGATTTCTGCTGCCAGTACTGAAGTGCAGTCAAGGTGCCAGAGAAGAGCTGGACTTCCACTAAGTACTGATCCAGCTGGTCCTGCACTGAAACTCAGAGACTTTTTCTTCTTCTTGCATGCTACGTTTGCTTTTATTATCATCTGCGCTGCAATTAAAGTAATTGCACATCTGTGCAAAACTCGACATCGTCAACCACACGTGCTTACTGCTTCAACCCGATGAACCAAATGTGCTCAATAAATAAATAACGGTCCTTCGTGGAAGTTGCGGCACGTGACTATAGTAAGCCCAAGGTACAAGATCACCACATAGTGAACAGCGCAACGTAACTGAACGCTCAGGGCGACCTATAAACAACCCCTATGCACAACTGAATCGGACTGAACTAAAATGCTTTTGCTGTTTTTTTCAATTTTACTCAATTTTTGCTCTCGTTTTAGTTCGTTCACATATCACTAATTTTTATTTAGTTTTAGTTTCCTTGCCTTAATTTTATTTCTCGTGCTTGTAAAATGAAAAACTATTTTTAGTTCTAGTTTTCGTTATGAAAATATCACTGATTTATAGCCCATACAATCTGTCTATTTTTTTCTCCTTTATAGATGCAGCAATATTTTAATAAAGCATGGCCTGAATATCTCTAATTACACCTCAATTTTTTAGGCATTATGTATCCAACCAGCAGCCATGTAATTCAGAGACAAATTGTGGGACACAATGTGTTGGGTGACACTGATGAGGCACCTGAAACTGGGGATTTTAAAGCATTGTAATAAAATGAAAATCAGAATTATAGCAGTTATTTTCAAGTTATTTTCCTTTAGCTTTAATGAGAAGGTGTTAGTATCAAGCAACAGGCAGGGATGTGAGTTTTATGAGTGAGTCCATACCGAAGAATGATACTTTTAGGGCACAGAGAAGTGTTTCGAAAAACTGTTTAGAGCACACTTGAAGATCAAAATAGAGAGCAAAGGGTTAGGGGAAAAAGTCCCAAACTTTGTTGTGAAGGCATTTGGCTGAAAGTTTTACTAATTATGATAACAAGTGAACCGTTCAAAATTACAAAAAGGCTGATCATGGAAGTGAAGTGCAAAAACAGCAATGTAAAATACTGCAGGCTTTGCACAGCATATTTGGAGTAACTTAAACAAAAAATAAAATAACCATTCTTTTATAATCAATTGTCAGCTTTTCGTTCAACTAACACATTTTTATATATGTTCACATTATATTTCAATAGCTACAGTATATTCAATCTGAAAGGCCTTGTGGACAGGGGTGGGCTTGAAAAATCAAATTTAGTTTTTTCTGATAACTATTATGCCAGCCTTGTTCCAAATTAACCAGAACCAAGACCATTACAACTATGCAATGCACAAACAGGGCGGAGTGGTGGCTCTGAGGCTAGAGATCTGCACTGGCAATCGGAAGGTTGCCGGTTCGAATCCCGTAAATGCCAATAGGGACTCTGCTCTGTTGGGCCCTTAAGCAAGGCCCTTAACCTGCAATTGCTGAGCGCTTTGAGTAGTGAGAAAAGCGCTATATAAATGCAAAAAATTATTATTATTATTATTAAACATGAAGGTTTGAAATTTAAAAGCACATTTCAAAGCAACATCTAAGATTACTGCATCCCTTAGTGGATTACTTTATATATAAAGGTTTACTGTGTACTTAATTAAATTATGTTACTAAAATATTCTAAATACACTTGGTACAGGTAATGTATTTATAGTAATGTTAATTAAAATAAGGTAATGTTAATTAATAAGATTAAATAATAATAAAAAGGTTAACGTTAATTAAAAAAGGTAATGTTATTAAAATATTCTAAATACACTTGGTACAGGTACATTATTATTGTACAGTTTATTGATGTTCCTTATACATTTTCTCTGTACTGGAACCTTTGCTGTACTCAGTATAGGGGTACAGTATTGAAACTCTAAAGGCAGTCCTTCTAGTTTTAGGTGCAGTTAATACATATGTCATCTTTTAATGTTAAATCTGATTTTCTTGTGTACAATTTTTAAATTTAAAAGTGGAGCTTTTTACACATTTCATACATTTATCCATTGTATTTAAACTTGCCACCACATGGCCAACCGGATACAAATATTGTAAATCTAAGGCAGAACTGAATGCAGCACTAATATTATTTTAATATGCAGTATTCAGGCCAGGAATTTTTATATGAAGTTTTCTGTCATTTGAAAATGAGATGTTATACAGTATTCATTTTTTCAAGACAGTTTGAATTATGAGAACAGAAATTTATTTTGACACCTAGTATATCAATTCACATGGATTATATAAATATCAATCTATTTTAAAAAGCTTGACATAAACATTCATATCAGCTAAAATGAGATGATCAAACCTGATATTTTAATTGGCATTCTGGGCATATGGTAGATACAATTATCATGCTGCTTCATTTTTTATAAGCTTTGTATTGAGAGCATAAGAGAATCTGAAATGCTGTAAAATAGTTAGAGAGAGTTATGTTTTAACTGATGTCACTAAATGGTGAAAAAAAGAAAAGAATCTATTAAGGATGACCATGCTTTGGTTTTCCTGACCCAAACAATGTTCATTTAATCTGATAATTACTCTGTGTTTTTTTGTAGTGACGGCTGAGAATAACTTTTGATATTATGTTTTTCATAGAGAAAAGAGAACACAATTTCAGATGAAATGACCTTGAAATGGGACCTGTGATAAAGAACAGCAAACAAAAAACAAAATGTCCATAACAATATCAAGTCAATCTATATGTGTGTGTATGTATGTAAGTTCCAGCATCACTTCTGAACGGCTGGAGCGATTTTCATGAAACTTGATACACATGTTTCTCATTGGTCGACTAAAAATCCTGTAGGATGAAATCAGCCCTAGCCCACCCTCCTCTGCGGTCTTGTATGCATGTTATCATCCACTCGGAACAAGCACCAGAGGGCAAACTGGAGGTGACTGCCAGCATTCTTTATGTTTAAGGAAAATACCTTAATTGTTTGCAAAACATTATTCATTTTGATGAAATATTGAGAAAAATAATAAAACAAGATAAAGTTATTTTTCATGGCTGCAAAAACTGCTACACTTACAATATGACTAACAGATATACTGTACATCAGGCAGTTGTACAGTTCATTGATCTGTAATTATTGTGGTGCTTTACTGTGTGAAAGCCCAGAACACCCTTAGCTGTGGTTTCATCATTCTGTTGTACCTACTCTCACTTTTGCTCTCTTCCTTAACAGCAATTTTGTACTTTTTCCAGTCGCTAGTGCCTGTTCTACAGTACATTCGGCTTCCCACTTGGCTCATCTGGGTTGTCTGCATACTTTAAATTGTATGTAAATTTACACATTCATTTTGGAAATCTTTTGTGTTAATGATCTGGTATTCAATTGTGATGTGACTTTGCCAAGTTCTCCTTGCTGTCAGTTGAGCCACACTGTCCTGGATACTTTCCTGTATATAATCACCTTTGCTCTTCTTAGTAACATCTGCTAAACTGATGCACAGTACCAGGTTACACTGTGTGTAAGTTCAAAACATCAACTGTAGTTCATGGAACAAAGGAAAATATGTAGGCATATTTGTTTACAGTACACAATTGGAGCAAAATATCAAATGAAGTTCCTGGAACAAAGAAAAATATGTAGGCACATGTTTACAGTACACTATTGGAGCAACAAACAAAACAAACTCCCAAACAATGTTAGGAATTTTATATATCATAGCTGAACTGATATTTTAGGCCTCAAAAAGAGGACATATCCTGAAAAAACAGGATATATGGTCACCGTAATATTTAGTGCATAGTAACACTCTAAAGGTTAAACACCATTTTTAAATTACACAGTTCATGTACTGTACACATGCTGCCATTGAAAATAATTGAGGAATGTGAATTATTTTGCAGTATTCTGCCTGTAGCAGAGCATTTCAGAAATTTCCAGAAACGGGACTGCACTAACTTGAAACACCTCCAAGTGGAGCAGTGAAAGCAAGAAATTGTGGAGCTATCAAGGAAGATCTATGCTCAAATCCTGGCCTAGGCTAAGTAACACTTGTACATTGCTTAGATTTCTATTGCTTTTTAAAGGTTATTAATTAGTGCCATTTAAACACAATTTGAACATGACATGAGTTTTATAGGTTTACATCCACAAAGAAAATGAAAAGTAAGTTTTGGAAGTAAAAAATAATTTTCTGTAATTGGGCCTTTCAAGACATTGAAGGGTGTATTACAAAATAAAACCTTAATACATAACTAGATGATAGTAAAACTGTAGCTAAACTCTCTTAATGAAAAGGTACAAATTCTGTATATCTACTATGTATAAATTCAATATCCTCCAAATATTTTATGCATCAGAGTCTTGAAAACTATTACCTACTGTACTGTAAGCCACTGGGGTTAAAGTGTTTGATCTGATATTATAATGTTTATATTCTGCTCTTTATAAAATGTTACTGTATAATTTGTTATCATTTTCTAGTACATACTGTTTAGTAGTAAGAACACCACTTGTGGCTATTGTAAAAATGCACTGATTGAATAAAACTTAATTGTAATATTAATATATTGCAAGATACTGTTTTGGAAACATTTAGACATTCTTTTTTGTAATGGGTAACAGACTACTATAACACAGTGCATGCAGGTGGTTCAAAAGCTGCTCAGAGCCTTATGTTTTGCTTTATTTTGTACACAGCAGAAAAGAACATGGTTAGATATGGTGCATTAAAATCCTGAGTAGACAGCGGAGAGAAAAATTGATTTACATTATATATCCATGTATAAATGGAAATAAATTCCCACAAGAAAAAAAAGAACACTGCCTATAAAACTTTAGATACATTTTGTTTAATTTTAATCACCCAGTTTCAGTTGCATATCTGGAACTAAATACCACTGTAACCAAACTTCTGTGGGGTTGGTTCTACTTTGCTTATTAATATATTAAAGAAGAGGAGCAGGTTTGTGTGGAGAATATTTCAATATTTATTTAAAGGTCTTCCCAGGACTCTGTGTTGATGCCCAGGGCCTTCATGTTCCACTTGTAGACATCCCTGTAACGCAGTGTCACACACATGCGAGTAGGGAGACGTTGGATGGACCAAGCAAAGGTAATTCCACCCCAGGCCAGGGGGTGGCGGGGTGTACTAAGCCTTCTCCTGTTATCTCTACAGACCAGCCACGGGAAAACCTATCTGATTCAGTGCTGATGATGCCGGTTCTGGCACCCAGAAGAATGTCATTTCTGGTTCCGGTACCCAGAAGAATGTCACTTCCGGCGGACAGACTGACGTCAGAAGGACATCACTTCCAGTTCCCCTGCATCTCTTCTGGTCTGGTCCCTTAAAGCCACCATCTTTTACAACCCTCGTCAGTTCTGTTTTGGACTCAGTATTGTGATCAGCTCTGTGATATTTAAAAAAACATTTGCAGTCAGGAATGTTATACGGGTGGCTGCCCCAAACCTTTTTACGTGTGTTGAATCTGTTCCTTTTTTACAGCAGTTGTGAACTGGCCTGTTGTTCTCTTACCTTGTTCCAGCTGGCCACAGAGAATGTCTTTGGGGATCTGACCACTGCATTGCCTGAGCAGAGTATACATTCTGGGTAAGCTAGCATGGAACAGAACCTCGGTGGGTGGTCATTTTGTCCTCCCAGGAGATGCCCAGGATGTGGCGGAGGCATTACAGGTCCAAGACCTCATTTTCTGAAATGCTGACATTAAGCTTATGGGCTCAAGGCAGACAACTCACACTGGATTAATCAAAAGTCCATTGCAGGGCAGTGTCATGCACACATATTAAAAGTCACTCCAACTGGCCCAGTATAGTACTGACAATGAACTTAACTTCCTTCTAGTTCAGAGCACCAAAATAAAACAAAACCCATGAACATGGGGAAAGCATTGAAGTTTTAAACAACATGTAATCAGGCAAAGATCTGAGCTTAGGTATCTGAATTCTGTCAGACAGTACAGCTAATTGCTATAACACAGTGATTCCCTGAAAACTAAAAGTCATTTTAAAACTGTAACCTTTGCTTTAGTTGGCCTTATTTTTTGTAATAATTAATATGGCATGAAGGGACCCCTCACTGAACTCTGCTGCTTATGTTCTCTCATCAGTTATGAACAGGTGTTCGTCTGCACCCAGCAAGCTTGAGTTCAGCTTGGGTTGTTCATTCATATTATGTACAAAATGACTTGCTTCTTTTATAAAGATATTTCTTTTTCCATTTTCACATTTTTACTCTGAAAAGACATACTTTAGAAGAACAAGGATGCTAGAGAAGAATGTTTTTTTGCTCTAAGAAAAAACCTTTCTACTTAGTTTTTACTGACAATTGAAATTTAGGCTGTAATGATTAAGCTAGAGGCCTTTCTGACAACAAAATAATCACATTTCACAACACAATTATAGTCTGTTCATGTAATTTCCCATTGGGATTAATAAAGTATCTATCTATCTATCTATCTATCTATCTATCTATCTATCTATCTATCTATCTATCTATCTATCTATCTATCTATCTATCTAATTGTATTGACACTTAGGTCAGAATTTTGTGAATCATTTATAAATGATATATCCAAAAAAAGAACAAATCTTTTAATTAAAAAAAGAAAACTGCTATGATTTAATGGAACTTAAGTCTCTTTTGGAAATGTTGTGTTGATTGTGTTTTGTGTTTTGTATAACGTAATGTGATATTTAAGGTCAATAAATAGAACATAGAAGGTGTCATGGCCAATTAACATTTCTTAGGTCCCTATTTCACTTTTTGAATTTTTTTTTTGATTTTTGAAATATTTCTGACCATTAAATAATAAACAATGAATACTATTATGAACAGAATTAATTATTGTTTTAGTATGAATAAATATTAATTTAAAATTTAAACAAAATACAGTAATTCTGGAATTCCTTCTCATTAAGTGCAGTGCTAGGGTGTTGTACCGTGTTAGCCATTATGGATGGAGTCAACCAAAATAACACCTTTTATTGGCTAACTAAAAAGATTACAATATGTAAGCTTTCTCATTAACGGTAAACATAAAGTAAAGAATGACATTATAGTTCTTGTTATTCCCCAAATAAAAAAATGCCAAGAATATAAATTGATATTCATAGAAATATTTTATCTTTGTGAGTGAAATGGTGATTCTTTATTAATGATTTTTTTAAATTAAATCATGCAATTTTTAATGTCACCTTAGCCAGCAATCCTATGTGAAAATTAACTCATAATATACTGAATGTTTGCTTTGATGAGATCTTCTTCTACAAATTCCAGTTGATGCCATGCAAATTAGAAGTCAAATTCCAAAAGTGCTACGCAGCAACTCACACTTAGTGGAATTTGTTACTTCAAAAAGACTAACAGCATTGCCATTAAGAAAACAATAAATCAAGTTAGTGGTAGAAATTGTAAACGCTGCAGCAGATGTTCATTTTTCTTACATACAGCGACACTCAAGGGCTGTGCTTCATCGTACGCCTGAATACACTTGGACAAAAGTCTCCGGAAAACTATTATTAACGCTTTTTTGTACTCTTCAATAGCCTGCATGGGGCTTTCAGCATCTTAATATCCATGAAGCTAGGGTGTGATAGAGAAAAACTGATTTTAGTTTCTGTAAAAAGTCCCTACAAGGCCTTCACTAGTTAAACTTCTTTAATTCAAGAGGCAAAATAAGAAATACACATTTTAAAGTGATTACTATGAACCCACACACTGAATAAAAGCAGCAAAACCTGCAAGCTGAGATAATTTAACTTTCATTCCTTCTGACTCCTTTTATTTAAGCAATTTGAGTTTTGTCATAATGAAAATGTTTCATAACTGTTCGATAGTTTAAGAGAAAAACATTTGTAATTTTTGTGACCAGAGGTATTTAAAATATAGATTATTTTCAAAATAAAAATGGTAAGTTAATGATTGCCATTGTATCCTTTAAGTTAACTTTCTGTAGTCATTTATAATAGAAGAATTATAGATGCAGTGATTAGAGATTTAATTTTAATCTGGAGACAAGGCTGGCTACAGTGTAGCTATCACCCTGGGCAAATTTTCTAATTCACTGCTCTGTGCCCTCTAGTTTAACAACTCAGACAAGGGAGTGCTTCTCAACTGTTCAGCATCAAAACAGGCATGATTTTCTAGATTGACTATGCCAGTAGCTGGTAATGCTACTATGTGCCTTTTCAAAAGAGGCAAAAAAATAAATCACATAAACCGCTTCGCCACTGGCTGGTACTGCGTCCATACACTCATCAAAACACATGTCCAAAGAAATTACATAAATTGCTTTTGCCACTGGCTGGCTCTGCTTCCTTATACTCCCACCATGGAGATATGCCTTAGGTAATCACTTCCAGTATATCACCTCTATTATGAGTTGGTCCTGTCTGTAGTGATTGTATTTATTTAGAAGTTTTGATTTTTAGGGATCTGCTTTCAGATCTTACTTTAATGCTTGTTTTCATTGTCTCTGTTTCTTTCCATCTTTATAGTATTTCATTTATCATATACTATTTTCTGTCCTGAAACCCCACCTCAGCTACAGTGCACGCAGGAGCTCATTGAAGCCTATTTCCTTATTCCAAGCTAATATGTGCCTATTAATGTACTAAACATTTCATTTTATGTCTTATTTGTTTGTGAGTATATTTCATTTTTGTAGTACATTATCTATATTTGAGATTATAACTCACATTTTATTTTGAAAGGCTCGTTTTATGTTCAGATTTAAAAATGAGCCTTATTATGCCAAGTAGACATAGACACAAACTGTCACATACTGTACAACCAGATCTGTTAATTGCAAAAACCTTTACTAAAAAAACATATGATGAATAACATAATAATAAAAAAACAATTAATAATTTATATCTATATGTCACTGTAAAATAACATAGGGTGGACTGACCATGACAGTGCATGATGTCAATCACAGAGAAACTGAATTTGTTTCACAAAGACAGATGTCAGCGTTGAACTGAGTCTTTATCTAGGGACATATTTTCTCTGCACGTGTACTGCATCCTAATGACAGAACATCATACATCATAGACCAGAGATAGCATGAGAATGTAATATAACAATATAGGGTTCACTATGAGCAGAGGGCCATCAGAAAGTATTCTCATTGCTTTTCATTTTTTCCATTGTAACAGTTCATTCATTTAAATTCAAGTTTAGTTTCCTTTATATATTTTATGTATTTTAGGTAATTTTGCAGCACAGAAGCCTTTGTCAGTGATTCAAAATGCTCACTACAAGAGCAATTTTTAAGTAATCACAGTTGTATTAAACTTGTAGCTATTTTATACAGTATCACACATTTAGGCTGACAACAAGGGGAATAAATGGAAGTTATTTTTCAGATGTCTGCATTACTATGGCAGCAAATGTTGCCATCTCTGAGAGTAAGTGCAATAAAACTATTTCTCATGAAAGGCACAGAAATCATTTATTTCATGCACCAGGATCTTCATCCTGGCAGTGAGGCAAAAATACGTTCATCTTAGAATCTTCAAGGAATTCTGTTATTGTTTAGCATGTCAATGAGTAGAATAGGGCCTCAAGATTCATTCAAATATAAAATGAACACATGTACAATATACTCATAAGTATGATTTATTTGTGGAACATAAATTCCCTTTGTTCATTTCATTTACCACACAAATTACAAGATCCTAACCTAGACATATAGTAGCTATGTACCTTTTTGGCAGCAAGCATTTGATTTGTGTGTTTGTTTAGCAGAAAAGTGCAAAACTTACTTAATTTGTGTTCCTCTTTGCTGTCTTTTTATAGATGGAATAAATTTATGTGAATAGTTTTTAATAGCACACAAAGTCAGGAGATACAAGGTTTCTGGTCTACACAATGTCTCAGTTAGGCTGTGTTTATAGACATTTATAATCAGTTTTTAACTCAGTGCAAAGTTCCTGGCTGTTTCAAAGAACCCACAATTGTCCCTGTGCCCAATAACTAAAATGTTTCCCACCTTGATGATTACAGGCCATTACTGTTGACATCTCTCATATTGAAGACATTTGAATTCTAATTCTTCAGCATCTCAAGTCTGTCTTGGTTTTTATTTTTGACCCACTACACTTTGCCTTCCATGTCAATAGGTTAGCAAACATGGTTCTCCAATAAATCTTGTAGCATTTAAAGTCTCCAAGTATTTATGCAAGGATCTTGTGGACTTTAATTCAGTATTTAACATTTCTCCACTGAAAACTCTTCAATATGAACTTGGAGTATGCCACCTGATTATGGATATCTGAGAAACAGATGTCATACAGTGAAGCTGACAAATATAAGTCAGAGTCCCTGATCCTGAGCACAGAGTTTGTCTGAGTCTCAATTTAGAGATGAGGTTTGTTCCTTAACACTGTCTAAACAGTAGAAATGGTGGTGGTTTTTATTACTAATGTAGAGTCATTTAAGTTTTTTGGCCACATTATTGCTGACAGACTGAACTGAAGCTTTTCTTTGCCAACTCAGGGTTCGGATGCTGGTTCAGATTATGAAAGCATCCTTGCCCTCTCCATAACTATATAGTATGGTAATGCATCAGCTCATTTATAATATAAATGACACAGTGTGTCATTCTATGGCAGAAAAGAATGTAGGCTTGAAACTGCACTCTGTTGAGGACCTGTCTACATTATGGGTCAGGTAACATGCATTATACATAATCAAAAGACCACACTCAACCAGGTAACTATTTCTACCAGCTACTATTGCCACAGAAACATTACCAGTCATTAAAAGCAAGAGCCACATGTCATATAGTCTCTCTCCTACCACAGTCATATTGGGTAAACACACTTTCTGGTTCATTTCAATCTCACCATGATCTACAAACATTTCCATCTAACCTAAATTGTTTACTTTATAAAAAATTGCTCTGTATATTACAAAGAAAGGGTACAACTATGATCATACAAGCTTCGAAAGATTTGTGGAAGATGAAAATAAAAGGTAAAAACATGTAAGGTATTACATGTAGGATGTAAAATGTTAGATTATAATACACAGTGGGTGGTCTGAAACTTGAAACTACCCATTATAAGATAGATCTATGAGTCATAGTGGTCTCATCAACTATGTTAAGTAAAGAATGATCAAAAGCTCTCCATATTATAACAACTCTCCATATTACAAAAATGATGTTGCAGCACTAAAGAAACTCCACCAGAGAGGGTCTAGGCTCATTCCAGGACTGAGAGGTATGAGCTATGAGGAGAGATTGAATAAGTTCAACCTTTTCATTTAAAGTAGAGAGTAAGAGGTGACATGATTAAAAGTGTTTAAAATTGTGTGGAATTAATACTGTACATTTACTTGTAAAATGAATTCCTCAAAAAGAACAGAAGGATTCAGATGGGATCTTAGTAAGTTTAAATTTTGTACAAATGTTAGAAAGTTTATTTAGAGGTAGAGGGTAAGGACCTACAGATCTGCACTTGAGGTTATTTTTGGCAATATACGTGAATAGGATGAATGAGCTTGTTAGGCTGAACATGCAGAGGCTGGCTCTTTACTTGCTATTAAGAGTTCTTAATTTATCTTGGTACAGATAAATAGTTTTACAATACCAAGCCTTTAACACTAGAATCCCTGAAGCCTACAAAATATTCGTAATGAAGAGCCACCTTAAATTGCCTTGCGCCTCATCATTGTCTTTGATTTACAAATGTGTCAGTCAGCACAAGCAGCAAGCAGCCTGCTATCCCATCCCCCACAGAGGCAGCTGAAGTCAGCACATTTCTCAGAGCTGAAGTCTGAAGGTGTCTGGAATTGCATAGAATGATTTTACACAGGTTTCACATTAAGCATGGCAATATGGATGTTCCTGTAGCAACAATGGACACTGTGAGAAGGACTTTAAAGTCACAGTGCTTATGGGCAACTTCAAGACATAGCAAGAGAGAAAGGAATGAAAAGTTAACATGATGCTAAAATTTAACACATTACAACATAGCTTAAATAGAGACAAGAGTTTTATAACAAGATATGAGGATTATTTACATCTGACATACCCAGGCAATTTGACTACAGATCCACATTGTATGGTGTCACAATCTCGAACAAGCGCCATAGCAAGGTTTGGGGCAGCCACCCATACATTGTTTTCCTGGCTGCAAAACAGCAAACAAGTGATAGCACTGATGAGTCCAAAACAGAACTGAGTGGACAGGGGAAAGGTGGAGGCCTTTAAAGGTCCGTATAAGAAGTGAAGTAAAAGGGGCCGGGACCGGAATAGTCTTCAGTCATAGGCTCGGGCCCAGAAATGACATCAAAGGGGCCGGAACCGGAAAGGTATTCATCCATAGGTTCGGACCCGGAAGTAACGTCAATAGGGCAAGGTGGAATTTCCATGAACGGTCTGCAGAAAAGTGAGAAAGAGAATCAGTGCACTCTGCCACATCCCGGGTCTGATACAGAATTGCCCTCATTCAAGCCCTTTAGCTGCCTCCCATGCACACGTGTGTGACAATGGAAAACTCATGAAAAACTTCAAAAAACTTTGTCAGATAGTTATCTTATCAAAAGATCTTGACTATACATTATTCTTCTGTCCTACTAAATGAATCTTAGCCTGGAGAGGTCTATTAATTCTTTACATTGAAAATGACCTACATAAAGGTTTTTCAATACTGTATCTGTCCTAGTGTCTATATAAACACATATATAGATGCAGAGAACTCCAGATTCTGTATTACATCTTGCTTGAAGAAGGGGCCTTAGCCATCTCGAAAGCTTACGTATTGTAATGTGTTCAGGTAGCCAATGAAAGGTGTAATTTTGCATGACTTCTCATTGCATTCATTATGGATAACACAGTACAACACCCAACTGCTAAAGGAAAATGGAAAAAAAAAAAAAAACTAAATTTACAAAGTAGAAGTAGTAGCTGTGTTTATTTCACTGTTTGATTCATAAAACGTATTTGACAAATGTGAGACAAGATATGCTAAACAGCAAACCTGAATCTCAAAAAAATGAAATTAATAACACAAAAGAATTTAAAGAAATGTAGATTTTGAAGACACAAGCGATAATTATTGAGAATATCCATCAGCCTTACTTTTAAATTGGACATTAAAATTAGAACTACTAAGTTTAATTTCTTCTGGAATATACAGTACGTACAGAGAATGATGAAACATATAAACATTTAATTACTAACTCCTAAAAAGATGAGACTTGAATTCCTAAGCACTTGTTAAAGTGAAAAAAAAAATCCTCTCCTTTTCTGACCCACTTAAGATGACCAGAGCATAGCCCAAAAACATCAGATGCATGACAAAAGCCAGTTCTAGTCAGCGTGCCAGAGTACCAGTTTTATCAAAGGACACGTCATAAATACAAAAGCACTGACTCTAATGAGACCAAGTTAGAACTGCCAAACAATGTTATTGAAAGCTCTGTTTGATAAGACAGTAAAACCAACATGAACATAAACACTACACAGGCACTGATCATGTTGGAATTCAAAGCTAATTTTAAAGAACAATTAAGAGCTGAAATTAAGATATTGTATAAAGAAACTGAATGTCTTTAAAATCATGAGTAGATTAAAGCTGCTTATCTTGACAGGCAAATATTTATGCTATTTGCCAACAGGATATCTATGAGGTGCAACACACTGAGTAGAGATCAAATCCTACAAGTCAAATAAAAATAATTTAGGGAGAACATTTTAGGAATTCCTAGCTGTAAGCTTTAACTTTTTCCAATATCTGAGAAGCTCTGCAGAGCCAGAAAATAGAACATGCATTTATTAAAGACCAATGTAAATATTTTTTAAAGCGAAACTTACATTTTTTCAATTCTTTCTATATTTAATATTTTTTTAAGCGAATGCAGGGGCATGATCTCTTTACTGAATGCTCAGGTGTTCTTGATTGATATTAAGACAGTCCACACAAAATACAAACATCTTTTTGATTTTTATACAAATGTTACATAATTACTGAATGTTATGTCATGTTGTGACAGAAATTAGAAATGTACATTGACAGTGGCATAGTGTACAGTTAAGTATAAATAATTTGAGGATAATTCAAGAAAATGATGGGTGTCTCTCTTTAAAGTAAAATTGGAAGGATAGTGATTCAGGACGAGCAAAAAAAATGATTTAATTGCATGCAGTATAAGGTAACTGAAATATCCACAAAGACAGCGATGTAAATGGTGGATTTTCGGGTTTGGTGTCCAGTGAAAATGTTACAGAAACACTGGCACTATCAAAGGGCTGCCATTGTACAAAAACTGGCATGCAGGGCTAAATGAATAAATTGCTGTCCTTACTATCACTTTATATAAATTGCTTACTAACATTAAAATGTTTTTCATTGAAGTGTTGATCTGTTCTATTTAATTATCATAAGAGTTATGTCAAAGTGAATGAATTATCCTTCTCCACAATGTAATGAACATGATATATTCACTTATTTTGATTTATTAGAATCTGTGCTTGAGGAGATAAATTCAGGAAATGTTTGTCTTTGTTTACTATAATTTGTGGCTTAAAGTACAGTGAAATAATGTGAAATACAAAGCATTGAAATTCAACTGACAAGTAACATTATTAGGAAACATTTTTATAATAAAAACAATATTGGAAGACAAACAATGGTACATTTTACAGCACTGCCTCTACCCTCTGTACTGTATGTTGCCAGGAAACGAGCAGAAAGCATTAAACTATACAGATTCAATTGCACTATGCAGAGGCATGTCACATGCTCAAGCAGAGTTAGACTGTACGAAAGGACATTTTGTGTACAGTTAATTTAATTAGACTCACTCATCACACTAGCAGTGAAGAGCCCAGCTATTAATAAAATAATATTTCAGGAGTTTGAAGTAATTAGACATCAAATAGCAAATTGTTAAAAAAGTGAATAAAAATGCCTTCTTTTTTGCCAATTATTGTGTGTATGGCTTTTGTGCCAAAATATATTTTAGCCACCATACAAAATATGTGTGTATGTGTGAAGGACCTTATGAAAGCTAAGTGAGTGTGGGGATATTTCTGTCACATTAGGCCAGAAGTCAAGGTCATCTTCACACGGTTGCCTGGATTCTTCTCCTTGGATGCCACATCAATAGTAATTGGAATGGCGGAATCCTGGCAAACTAAAGGCAGATAATAAAGGCAGCATTGATTAGTTCTTTAAGAGCTGCTCTAGAGTGTTAGCTGAAAGTCCCTCAAGTGAATAAGGTCTTTGTCTAACCATGTGGCTCACTGGTGATCTGCTAGTCCACACAGAGATATTTCTGATTCCTGTTTAATAACATGGCACAGTTATGAAAAGGGCAAAATTGAACATCTAGCTTTGACTATGAATATGCACCTATAAGAGTAGGAAAGTAGCATGAAAATGGAGGCTTATCAAAATAAAAAGTAGCCTCAGTGTGAAAAGGTTGATTTATCTTTTTGCTTTGGTAAATATTATCCATATGCCAGATATACCCTGAATGATTGTGTCTATTGCCCAAAAACCTTGTTTATTTAAAACTAGCAAAGAATAATTATTTTATTGTTTCCAAAAGGATGTATAAATATATCTATCATGTATCCAATGTGTGTATGTGTGTGTGTGTGTGCGTGTGTGTGTTTGTGTTTATGTGTGTTGATACGGACAGTTACATAATCTTAGCTAACAAAGCACTTCGGGCACATTTCATCATATGCAAAGCCTATGATCTCATTTGTGCTCCTGGGGAGACTTTGTTGAATATTAATGGGCAGATTTATGAACACAGGTCTTTTCCATTGCTGCAAATGAAATTCACTTTAGGTTTCATCATCTTAAAAAGAAAATGCAAGTTTGGAACTGCTTCAGGGTAAATAAAAAAAGAAAAAAAAAGAATAAGCTCCCTTTGAGAAATCAAGATGAGATTTTGCTGTGTCAGCTACTTACAAGAATAAACAGATACAAAAAGACTTGTTATAATAATTATGCAAAAATCACACATCTCTTTAAAAAGATGTCAGAGCTAAGGTGGGTATTGCCTTAGTTATAATATTATCTTTGTCTTCAAGTTTTTTTATGGATTTAAGAATTTTACACAAACACACTGCCTAAGATAATTTCCATCCATCCATCCATTATCCAACCTGCTATATCCTAACTACAGGGTCACGGGGGTCTACTGGAGCCAATCCCAGCCAACACAGGGAGCAAGGCAGGGAACAAACCCCGGGCAGGGCGCCAGCCCACTGCAGCTAAGATAATTTACAACAATAAAAATATATGAAACATAAAGAATCTCTAAAACCAAATAAAAGTATTTCTAATACTTAACGATCAGTTACTTCACAAATTGGAAACATCTGTCCTCCTGAGGTGTATCATGTGTTGATTAATCTTTGGTCCATTTCATCCTTTTCTTCAATAGCTCATAACAGCCTGCTCAAATCGCTTGCTGGTACCCTAAGGCTAATTATGCATGTAAACGTTTTTGGTATAGCACTGCAATTAAGATGATGTTTTAAATCTTTTATCAATGTCAAAAAAAGGACATATGCAGTAATATTAAAACATTTTGTTCATTAACAAAGTTACATACGGCACATTATACTGTACTGTATTAAAAAGGCACATTATTTGTAAAGCTTTTCAAATTGAAGTCTGATAATTCTTCCTTAGATAGTAATGAATGACCTTTTAAATCACTCATTTAAATCTGTCTAATATCTTTTTAGCCAATATATTGTAAAATGGTTTCAGACAAAAACAAAAGATTATTCTTGTACAACCTAATTAGATTTTTTTGCACATTCAGAATTTGTTGTTGCTTTGATTTTGAGCAGGAGTTCTTGTAACACAAAGAGCACAGGCTGAGAGCCTTCTCTACTCTCTTTTTGTGTAATATTGAAAGTATAATACACCAATAAAAATTCGAATCTTACGACATTTCTTGGAGAAATATTGGATGATGTCAATACACATTTCTCATGTTTGTGGAAAAGTGTGGACATTCCCATAGCCACTCTGAACCCAGAAAAGGAGGCCAAAATGAACAAAACAATGTGCCTTATTAGACAATAGGGAAGAACATGAAGTCCAAAGTAAAGTAATGTGTGATACTGCTCTAGGCCTGCCTGCACTGGTTTGTAAACCTGTCTACCCATTAGAGTGGTGTGTCCACTTTTCCACCTAAAATTTTCACAAAACATTCTGCAACACTCTCTTCCTCCCTCACTATTTTTCCTATAATCTGACATCTCTCTTTTCCACCTGCCAGTTGATGCCATGCCCTGATTGGATACCTGCCTCCAAGGTCAACTAGCCTAGAGGCACTTTTAAGTCTTGTTTAAGAAAAATCTCTGTGTTTAGGGGTACCTCTTTAAAGTGCCAGGGTCACAAAGTCACAGTGCTCTTTGTTGACCAAAAGACTGCAGCACTCTTAAACTTTGGAAGCTGTTAAATTCCCAGGGCTCTTAGGTAGATTCCTAGCTTTTTGAGGAACAGCTCAGTTCAATACATTCTTTTCTGAAATCATGTGCCCTCTAGCAGAACAAAGTATTGTAGTCAAGAACTTATATGCTATTGGTTTGGATTCACTCTATTAATTTTTGCCATTTTAAAAAGTGTTGTTTTAATTGTTGTTAATCATATCACAATAAGGATACGACAACTCTTGAAAAACAACAACCACAACAACATTTATTTATATAGCACATTTTCATACAAATAATGTATCTCAAAGTGCTTTACATGATGAAGAAAGAGAAAAAAGACAAAATAAATAAGAATTAAAATAAGGGAACACTAATTAACATAGAATAAAAGTAAGGTCCAATGGCCAGGGAGGACAGAAAAAACAAAAAAAAACTCCAGATGACTGGAGAAAAAAAAATCTGCAAGGGTTCCTAGGCCACAAGACCGCCCAGCCCCATCTAGGCATTTTACCTAATATAAATGACCTCAATCCGTCCTCATTGTATTCAGGGTTCTCATGGTAGAACTTGATGATGATGGTCATGTGGGCTTCTGACCTTTAATCCATCAATATAGGGACATCACGGTGCTTGGATTAGGTGGTGGTGGTGCAGATCGCCACCACAGAAAACCGGAAAAAGAACAGAAGAGAACATAGGGGTTAGTACGGATTTTGGAGCCACCATGAATAATAATGATAATTAATTGAATATACAGAGCATCAGGATTAAACTAAAATGAACCAATGAGAAAGCCATGTTAAAGTAATGTGTTTTCAGCAGTGTTTTAAAGTGCTCCACTCTATTAGCCTGGCGACTTCCTACTGCAAGCTATTCCAGATTTTAGGTGCATAACAGCAGACGGCCGCCTCACCACTTCTTTTAAGTTTAGCTCTTGGAATTCTAAGCAAACACTCATTTAAACGATCTAAGGTTATGATTTGGAGTGTAAGGTGTAAGACATTCCGAAATATAAGATGGACCAATATTATTTAAGGCTTTGTAAACCATAAGCAGTATTTTAAAGTCAATTCTAAATGACACAGGTAACCAATGTAGTGACATCAAAAAGTCAAGAGAAGGCCAGCTAGACTTATTCCAGGAATACAAAGTAAGGGGTTAAAGAAGATTTGAAGGAGTTCGATTATCATATACAAATGGGCATTAACCGGTAATCTGAGAGGAGAGTTAGCATTTATGAAGAAATTATGTAGACTGTTTTTTTAAAATCTCTTTCAAGTCCAAATCACAGTGACATTAGCACAGCTTCGTGATTTGTGACAAGAGTGAAATTGAAGGTCTTCAAGATGGTAGTGAGCCCAGCTATGTTATATGGTTTGGAGACGGTGGCACTGATAAAAAAACAGGAGACAGAACTGAAGGTGGTAAAGTTAAAGACATTAAGATTTGAATTGGGTGTGATGAGGATGGACAGGATTAGATATGAGTACATTAGAGGGTCAGCTCAGGTTGGACGGTTTGGAGACAAAGTCAGAGAGGTGAGATTGCGTTGGTTTGGACATGTGCAGAGGAGAGATGCTGAGTATATTGGGAGAAGTATGTTAAGGATGGAACTGCCAGGTAAGAGGCCTAAGAGAAGGTTTATGGATGTGGTGAGATAAGAAATGAAGGGGTGGGTGTAAGAGAGCAAGATGCAGAGGACAGGAAGATATGGAAAAAGATGATCCAGTGTGGAGACCCTAAAACATGAGCAGCCAACACAAGAAGAAAAAGAAGTTAGGAAATATGTTTAAATGCTCATGGACTGTTGCAATATAGAACAAGCTATCAAATATTGTAGTTATAAGTGGCCCTTTGGAGAACTTCAGATCTCATCTCATTAATATTTTAACATCAATTATTGAAAAGAATAAAGCCTGAATAGCCTGTCCTCCTCAAAACTGCTTTATCTTCTTATACCCAGCATGTGTATAATGTCAATTTACATATACTATATCTGCTGCACACACTTATCTACTCTATATATTGTGATGGATGGCTGGCTTCATATTCCGGCCCTCACCCCCAGGCCGCCAGGAGGAGCTCTCCCGACAGCATGGACGTGCCCCGAATTCCAGCAGGGCCTCATGGACTTTGTAGTTTCTACACACTGCCCTGCTGGATACCTTAGGGACCACCGGGAGTCACTGTAGGGAGGCTCATGGACTCGTATGTGCCGAATAACCTGGAAGTACGTCCTGGTCACGTGAACAGGAGAGATGACGTACTTCCAGGTTGAAGAAAAGGACTTCTACCCTGGCCCGGAAGGAATAAGGACTTGTGGGTAATGGAACAGGAACAGCTCCGGGTCATGGGGTATAAAAGACTCTGGGAAAGCCCAGTACACTGAGCTGAGCTGGGAGGTAGGGTGGGTAAGTGTCTGGGAGCGGAGGAGAGAGTATTATTGTTGATTGGTTTGTTATATGAGTAGTGTGGAGTGGAGGGTGCTAGGTGCACTGTATAATAAGAAAATAAAGAAGTCTTGGACTTTTACCTGGTGTTTGGAGTGGTACCTGAGGGTTCAAGAGGTGGATCAGAACCTCAACTGCTACAATATATAAAATCCTAAGCCTAAAAGTGCAACGATTTTGTGCAACGATTTTATGTGACGTTTTTTGTCACGTTTTTTGTCATGCTTTAAATCAGGCTTATTTTAAAACCTACATATATATGTTTTGTATCATTCTTTTCAGAATTTATCGAACTTTAATGTAAAGTTGTTAGATTTTCAGATTCTTATTTTGTTTTTAAATTATAAACTAAAAAATATCAAGACCTCACTTTTTTGTATCCTCACACTTTTTGCTGTATTCTAAATGTGTCATATCCTATTCTGGATGTATATCTTACCCATTATTTGGGTATTAAGAATGTACAGTATGTAAAGCTGTGAATGATCAAGTCAAAATGTCATTTAAGTAGTGAATGATGATGCATGAATTAAACTTAATAAAATTTATTAAACAAAATAATACATTTGGTCCCCTCTTTGACTTGTACAGCTGTAGGGTCTTGCTATCCAAGCCTACCCTGGAATGTTTAAGCAATTTAGCCTAAAACCATAGAAAGTACTTATTAGGACATTAGATACATGAAGTCTTCTTTAGCAATTAAAATACACTTCCAACCGGATAGTGTGTATTTTCTATCTATTATAAGGTGTGCAGTAAAGTTAATGAGTCATTTGTTATTGCTAGTTAGGGCTCATTAGCTCTTCTGCATTTTACTGACATACCATCCATGAGGTGGCCTGGTATTCACCCTGTGTCTAATAGCTTAGAGTCAGTTTCACAGAGACCACTGGTTGATAAAAGAGGCCTGAACTACAGATGGATGCTAACATGATATTCACGGTGTAAAATATAGACAGCTGTACAAATGTCACCACAAAGATTTTCAGGTTCAATTAAAAATAAATCACTTTAGTAAAGTATTGTATTAGTATAAAATTAGGTACTTTAAGAGCTAAGAAGCCTGAAGAGTAAAATTGATTTTTATTGTAGAAACTGGTTCCTTCAAACGTGTACTGTACTCCTTTAAAATATTTCTCAGCAGGACAGTAGTAATTCCTATAAAGTCCTCCCAGCATGTTGGTTGAGTCATCTGTGCTCAACAATTTCTCCTGCTGAAATTGATTAGAACCTGTTAAAATAGGAAGCCTTGCTGGTGTGACAGAAAGCTGCAGTTCTGCACAAACTATTTCAAAGGTTGCACAAACTATTTCAAAGGTTGCCTACCATGGTGTTGTACTGGAAGGGTGACTAAGATCAACACACAGTCCCCCATGACTATAATATCCCCCTGTAAACTTACCTTTTTAATATTACTAAAAAAATGTGTGTTAAAATTACTTCCTGCATTGGGTGGTCTATAACACACTCCTAAAATAAGGCCTCTTTCCCTAATGCTTTCCAGGCAAAGCCACATGTCCTCATTAAAGGTTTCACTGCACAACAATTTTTTTGAAAAGTCATGTCTCCTGAAAAGTTTTTGTGACAGGTACCTACAGGGTATGTACAAATATAGTTTTGAATTTACTGCATCACGAAGGAACTCTGAGAAATAGACATCCATCCATCCATCCATTTTCTAACCCGCTGAATCCGAACACAGGGTCACGGGGGTCTGCTGGAGCCAATCCCAGCCAACACAGGGCACAAGGCAGGAACCAATCCCGGGCAGGGTGCCAACCCACCGCAGAGAAATAGACATTTATATGTTTACTGACAATAACATATTTAGTCATGTTTATGTTTCGCATAAGCTATTAAATTCAAAAGAATTAGAAGTGTTTTGCTCCAGATTTTCTTTTGTATTCAATGTCTGGTGCATCACGTTGCAGTGTTCAACAGTAGTCAGCAAGCATTGACGGATTCCAGTTGCCCTGGTATCGTTTCTCCATCGTAGCAATGACCTGGTGACACCTTTCACCGTGTTCGTCACTGGCAGCACCGAGATTTGTGGGGAAGAAGTCCAAGTGTGAATGGAGGAAATGAATCTTGAGTGACATGTTGCATTTCATTGTTTTGTATGCTTTGAGAAGTTTGTCTACCAGCTGAATGTAGTTTGGGGCTCTGTAATTGCCCAGAAAATTGTCAACAACGTCTTTGAAGGCTTTCCAGGCAATTTTTTCCAGCCCATCTAACAGATCTTCAAATCGCTTGTCATTCATAACATGTCTGATCTAGGGGCCAACAAAAATGCCCTCTTTGATCTTGGCATCAGTTATTCTTGGGAACATCTGTCTTAAATAACAAAAACCTCCACCTTCCTTGTTCAGTGCTTTCACGAAATTCTTCATGAGTCCCAGTTTTATGTGAAGAGGAGGCAAAAATATCTTTGCCGGGTCGACAAGTGATTCATGTGCCACATTTTTCTGTCCTGGAACTAACTTTTTATGGAGTGGCCAGATCTGTCGAGAACAGTGCAATTCTTTGGCACGGCTGTCCCATTCACAGATGAAACAACAGTACTTAGCTGAGCTGCAGTCCTAGTAACAGAGCAACGACTTTAAGATCTCCACAGATATTCCAGTTGTACCTGCTATACTGGATGTGCTTCAGCAACAGTTCCATATTCTCATACGTTTTTTTCATGTGTGCTGCATAGCCAACAGGTACTGAAGGATAAATGTTGCCATTGTGTAGCAGAACAGCTTTCAGGCTTAACATTGACGAATCAATGAAGAGACGCCACTCTTCCGGGTTGTGATCACAACCCAATGCCGAGAACAATCCTTCAATATCACAACAGAAACAGAGACTGTTGACTTGAGCAAAAAAATTTGGTTATATCATGATGTCGGCCTCAAAACACAGACATTTTTGTACCTGGTGACAGCAAACACCATTCCTGCAGTCTCTAACCCAGCAGCTCGGCTTTTGCTTTTGACAGACCCAAATCTCTGACCAAATCGTTCAATTCGGACTGTGTTATCAGATGTGGATCGCCTGATGAGCACGGTTCAAAATCCAGGTCAATGTCACTGTCAGTACCCTGCATTGCAGTTTCTTCATCTGGTTCATCTAAGGTCCAATCCTCTGGTGGTTTCGGAATTAGAAGACTGTCGTCATGTGGCAAGGGTCTTATTGATGAAGGCAGATTTGGATATTCAATTGACTTCTTGTTTTTGGCAGAGAAACCAGACACATTAGTCAAACAGAAGTAACAGTCCATCACATGGTCTTTCTGTTCTCGCCATATCATCGGAACAGCAAACAGCATCGTCTTTCGAGTGCCTCTGAGCCAGGCTCTCTGACTGACAGCACATGTCGCACAGCAAATGTGAGGCGCCCATTCCTTGTCTTGACCACCAATTTTGCAGCCAAAATAGAGATGATAAGCTTTCTTCAGAAGAGCAGTCATCCAATGTCTCTGAGGCGCAAGTGTATATTCGCCACAGATATAGCAGAATGTATCGTGGCTGTTACGACATTGACGAGACATATCACAAGACACCAAAACGTCTATAGCATCATGCTTACTTACTGTTATATTGCTACATATACTATACTTTACTATACTGATACTATACATACACACTGACTATCTATATTAACCAAATGAGCAGGATCAGTGTATGCAAGCCACCTTTATAGCATGCTGAGACAGCATTAAGCTCGTTCAGACCTGCCCGGCATGCCCAGGATGTCAACGTCCACAGAACAGCTTCCAACATGGCCTGATTCCATGCCTGGACATGCCCAGGCTGCACAAACCGTTGTTGATAAGTCACTTACGGGAGTGAAAATGTTTGGATACAAATATAAGAAAAAATCATGACAAAACTGAAACGGTAAGTGATGGGTAAATTTTGATGTGATATTCGTGATCAGCACCAAAAAATCTATAAGAAACACCCAACAGTGTTCAAAAAGCAAAAACTTTGTTGTGCAGTGTTTGTCCAGAAATTTAAGGAGTTGTCTTCTTAGTATATCAGAGCAGGTGGTAAGAATAATAGAAATAACTGAATTGCTTCTGTATAGAGAGTTTAATATCTGATTGGGGTTCTGAAATACCCTGCAACAACATCTGTTCTCAGGTTGAGGATCAGATATTGAAGGGGTTCACAGAAAATTAAGTTATTTGGTTGATGCTGAAAGCAATTAAATCAGGTAACTTCAAAGGCTTTGTAGTGAGGAAGGATGACCTTGTGATTGGTGAGTTAAAGCAAATCCTTGGAGCTTATACCAGGTATTAAAGCAGTACTGAACTCTTTTCAAAATTGAGCAATACAAAACAACAAGAAGGAAACTCCACAGCAGTCCTGATGAGTTTAAGACAAAGAGTGCTGCTTTCATTATGTTTATTTGCTATGATGAAAAGATACTCAAGAATATATTTCTTCATATACTGTACCAAGGTTTAAATGATAAGAGTCACATCAGACAGGACTATACACCTTACCTTTGCTGTCCCTTGCATGAATGATGACTCTATTATAAGATAGAAAATAAAATCCACTAGTGAAGGACCAGAAAAACAAAACATTTGGGGTCAACAGTCTGGCCCCGCAGTGTGATGGCTGGGTCACTACAACAACCTGAGAGTGCACTAACTGACAAAACAGAGCTGTCTTGTGTCGGTAGTGAAATACAGGCAAACCACACAGCAATTCTGCAGTTATTTGCACAAGTATTGTTACTGAGCAGGAGTATTTAATAGATGGTAAATCCCAATGATGGAGAAGAAATAGAAGCTCTCTCTTTCTCAAATATGAATGCACAACAGCCTAGGCCCGTGGTAAAAGATGGGCATGAGTGTGCCAAAAAGGAAAGGGAAAAGTGTTTTCACTGTTTGTGCTGTAGTCAGTTGGGTCACTGAGCTGCGGGATACCTCAGAAAAATCAATAGATAGTCACTGGAAACAAATAGTTGATTATTTTGCAAATTTGACACACTTCTTGTTTTGTTTTTGCTTATACCTGTAAATAATATTCATTTATGTTTAAAACCGAAAAACATTTTTGTCTATGTCTCTTTGCTTTACTTCTTTCCTAAAGGTCCTATTTGGCCAGGAACTGCAAGGAAAGCCATTGTGTAGCTTGTTGCCCACAATCCCAAACCATGGGGTGTTACAACACCTTGCTTGGTGTCATTGTAAGGGTGGGAAGGTCTGGTCTCATTATCCCAGCATGCCAAATCAGAGAAGTGAAGTGTACAATCTGGGCTCAGTCTAAGAAAGGAATTTTGAGTTCACAAAAGATAATTCCTGCCCTGAAGGTCTAATGTTATGTCAGTCCCTTACTGCCAATGTGAAATTGAGGTTTACTGTGTAAATTCTACTCAAGCTGAATCCATAACAGGAGCTAGTGCTCAGGAAAGAAACCACCTGTAATTTATTGCACCTCAAGCAAGATGAACAAGAGGTAGTCAAACAATGAAAGTGCAAAATTGTCTGCATCTTTGTCCTGAGCCTGAAGCTGATGTTTTTGTTTAAAGGATAATACAACTGTTTAAAAATGTTAACACACCATCTCAAAACTTTTATCTAAATTAGTGAAAGAATACATGCAGAATCTGTTGGATTATAGCTGGGTAAGGAAGTTCAACTCACCCAATTCCTTTCTTGTAGTATGCAGAAAAAGTACTCCAGTTTGTGACTGTCTCAGTTTTTGAGACTTAAATCAAAAGATCACCCCAGATACCCTTTACCCCTCACGCAAAACCTGCTGGATAATTGGGAAGAGATTCATTGGTCTCAGTCCTCCCTCAACCAATGAAGTGCATACCATCAACAGTTTGTGGAGATTTCAAGACATATGACTATGACTGGCTTGAGCAACCTCTTAGGGCTGTATGAATGAGTATGGAGTCCAGCTTGGTTTGACAGATGCTCCTGCTACATTTCAGCAGTACATACAGGATGTGTTAGATAAGCTGAGAGATGAATGCTGTTGTCAATATCTGGATGATGTGCTTTTCTTCTCCAAGAATGCTTGTGAATATTTGAAAGAAATGAGACAAGTGTTGAGGTGGTTGAGGAAGCACAGAATAAACCTACATCCTTTGAAATGTGAACTTTTTAAACACCAAGTTAGATATATAGGCCACTTGGTATCAGGTGAAGGAATCCAGATCAACCCCAAGGATCTTGAGGTTGTGCTACAATTAAACAGCCATTAGTGTTTCGAGAGGTACAAGCTCTCTTTGGTTTCCTTAGGTGCTTTTGCTCTTTCATGCCAAAACCTTAGCAAGGCATCTGTAAAGATTATTATAGAGCAGTAAAGAAGATGAACAAGGACCATTTGTAAGAAAGCATATTAGTGAGACAACTAAAAAAAAAAGACACCAGGTAACTGGATTGAAAGACACTATGCTATACTGGCATGACTGGTGGACATACTCACCAGACCACTCATTTTGTCCCAGATTTTAGCCTGTCTGTTATTCTCCATAACTGATGCCTCAGATGAAGGATTGTGGGTGATGTTGTACAGGGAGCAGGGAGATAAACAGTGAGTAACTATATATGGGTCTAGAACACTCTCCCCTGAAGAGAAGAATTTGTGCAAGATACTATAACTTATGCTTTAAATGGTTATGCATATACATACAATGGACCCTTGACTTACGAACTCAATTTGTTCACGAGGGCTGGTTGTAACTCAAGTTGGTTGTAAGTCAAGACTATTTTACCCATAAGAAATAATGGAAATGCCCATAATACATTCCGAACCTCCCACAGCAATACTTACTTAACCTTTTCATAATAAAAAAAGGCTGTATAAAGTGCATAATTTACCAAAAACACCAATAATTTTTCTAATGTAGTAACCAAAAAGTTATAAAAAGTGCCTAGCCTACCAGAAACAACAATTTCATACTGTACTCACCATTTAAGTTGACATCTTTGGCTTGCAGGAAGAGAGGAGGAGGAGAATTAAATGAAAGGTGGTTATTGTTTGGAAGGAGAGCCCCACTCTCATATTTCTGCACAATTTCCTTCTTCGTTTCGATTGTGATCGCTTTCTTTACCTTCGTTGCCTTCTCTTCCTTCCTTAGCTTCTTTTCTAGCTTTTTTGGGGGCATTTTGATAGCAATTATCGAAATCTATAATAATAAAAGGCAAAGCCCTCACTGACTGACTGACTGACTGACTCACTCACTGACTGACTGACTCACTCATCACTAATTGTCCAACTTCCCGTGTAGGTGGAAGGCTGAAATTTGGCAGGCTCATTCCTTACAGCTTACTTACAAAAGTTAGGCAGGTTTCATTTCAAAATTATACGCGTAATGGTCATAACTGGAACCTCTTTTTTGTCCATATACTGTAATGGAAGGCAGCAAGATGGCCGTAGGAGACTGAGTTGCGTGTCGCGTCATCACGCCTCCCACGTAATCACGTGAACTGACTGTGAACTCAGTACGTAGAAAAGAAGGAGGAGCCCCAAAGAGCGCTGAAGAAAACACTCATTACACAATTGACAAGGCAGCGAAACAATAAGATGCGAGTGAGTGACGCATACAAGCATCTTCATAAGACACGAGGTATAAAAAAGCACGGTGTAAACCGTAAGTCTAAATTTACTTTATAGAAACGCTCCCGCTGCCGTTTGCAATACCATATTCGCGAGATACAAGTTTAATGAGAAGACACGAGGTATAAAAAAGCACGGTATAAACCTAACCTTAAATTAACTTTATAGAAACGCTCCCGCTGCCGTTTGCAATGCCATATTCACGAGATACAAGTTTAATGAGAAGACACGAGGTATAAACGAGAGTTTGCATCACTTTGTAACAGAGTTAAAATTGCTGTAGCGAGAAACTTTTAACTGCCGGGTCTTAGCTAACATTAAATAAACCCGTGGACATCGCAACATCACACAAGAGAGCGGCTCACGTGAAGTCACTGAACGCAGCAGGAGTGATCACTTCCATGAATCAAACCTGTTCAAAAAACACATTACACAATTGATAAAGTAGGAAAAGAATATGAAACAAAGCACGGTATAAACCGTAACTTCAAATTAAGTTTATAGAAATGCTGCTGTTTGCAATACCATATTCGCCCCTGCGAAGCGCGGTGATTTTGCTATATATATTTAACTATTTCAACCATTGTATGATCTGCTTCTCGCAACTGAAAGAGGGCACCGTGGCAGAAGTTAGCCGACTTGCTCACCAACCACAAGCGTTACCTGGTAGGTAACCACCCATACAATCACATTGTGAATCAGACTACGAATGCCTGCAATGTAATTACCCCGATCTACATGCTGTCAAATGAACGAACCACACGCCGTAGCACAACGTTAGGGGCTTCGCCTCTACGTCCGAGGATCGATTCCAGTAAGGGAGTGCAGTGACTGTGTACTCCTAATGAGCCCACAATTACGGCGAAACACGTGTCGCATACTATGCATCTTCAAAGCACGGTGTAAACAGTAAGTTTAAATTGAGTTTATAGAAACGCTCCTGCTGCCGTTTGCAATACCATATTAGATGACTTTGTAACAGAGTCAAAATTGCTGGAGCGATAAATTTTTAACTGCCGGGTCATGTCGCGTGTTCTTGGGTAGGTACACCAAAAAATTTATACATTTATGCATGTAATGGGCAAACAAAAAATGTACTATACCCGAAAGCACTACAGTAGTACTCAATGTATCTTTACTTCTTAAATGTTAATGTTTTACTGTTTAATAATTTATACGCTTCTTATATGTTATTCAGATTCTTTTATCAAAATACCAGTAACAGTGCACTGCACGATAACGTGGAGTGAATATACTTGACATGACCATTCATAGTATCTATCCTCTTTCTCTGTACGTTTACCATTCGTTTGCTCAGAGGTTGATGAGCTTGCTGCTTAATGAGCAGCTCTTCACCCTAGCGTCCCGCTGCTTCTCTTCTTTCGTCGGCATCTTTTCCCGTTAAAACTGATTTGTTTTAAAACTTAGTATGTTTTCTTTAATTTTTCAGTTAAGCTGGCACTTAAGTCTTCAATCTGCCTCAAGAATGATTAGCGGAGGTGGTAGACAATGAAAACGTCAGCCGTACGCATCCGCCACGCACGCACTGGTGCGCGCAGCTGTGAGTTGACTCTACAATAAAATAAAATAAAGATAAAAAGAGCAATAACTTGCAGCACCGCTATTCAATTACACTTGCCTAACGCCTCTCCTAAGGGGAAATACTGTGGGATCTGGGCATCCGTCAAAGCAGCAATCACAAGCCCGATTACAAAGCGGGAAGCTGTGATTTCTCCTCTCCCTCCCATGTAACAATCGCAGCCCGTGTAGCAACGCACTATGTATATATGTGTATGTGTGTATATATATATATATATATATATATATATATATATATATATATATATATATATATATGTTCATATGTGTGGGAAAGCGAATAGTAGACGTGACGTAGTATATGTGTACCAAATTTCAAGTCAATAGGTGAAACGGTTTGCGAGCTACAGGTGATTTAAAATCCTGGACAGACAAACAAATAGCCACGGTAGCGTATTATAGAAGAACATTTTACTGTTTAATAATTTATATTTATATGCAATGTGCTTCTTATATATTACTTCATATTCTCATATGATAATGATGTTAATGTTGTTTATATTGATTTCTATGTTATTGTAAGTGCCCTTTATTTGTGGAAAAATAAATTTGGCAATTAAACTTATTCTATACATACATTTTATTTTTTTCTCTTGCACTCAGTGAGCGAATCCACTGGGTAATCAGCTATATATATATATATATATATATATATATATATATAGATATAGATATAGATATACAGTGGTGTGAAAAACTATTTGCCCCCTTCCTGATTTCTTATTCTTTTGCATGTTTGTCACACAAAATGTTTCTGATCATCAAACACATTTAACCATTAGTCAAATATAACACAAGTAAACACAAAATGCAGTTTGTAAATGGTGGTTTTTATTATTTAAGGAGAAAAAAAAATCCAAACCTACATGGCCCTGTGTGAAAAAGTAATTGCCCCCTGAACCTAATAACTGGTTGGGCCACCCTTAGCAGCAATAACTGCAATCAAGCGTTTGCGATAACTTGCAATGAGTCTTTTACAACGCTCTGGAGGAATTTTGGCCCACTCATCTTTGCAAAATTGTTGTAATTCAGCTTTATTTGAGGGTTTTCTAGCATGAACCGCCTTTTTAAGGTCATGCCATAGCATCTCAATTGGATTCAGGTCAGGACTTTGACTAGGCCACTCCAAAGTCTTCATTTTGTTTTTCTTCAGCCATTCAGAGGTGGATTTGCTGGTGTGTTTTGGGTCATTGTCCTGTTGCAGCACCCAAGATCGCTTCAGCTTGAGTTGACGAACAGATGGCCGGACATTCTCCTTCAGGATTTTGTGGTAGACAGTAGAATTCATGGTTCCATCTATCACAGCAAGCCTTCCAGGTCCTGAAGCAGCAAAACAACCCCAGACCATCACACTACCACCACCATATTTTACTGTTGGTATGATGTTCTTTTTCTGAAATGCTGTGTTCCTTTTACGCCAGATGTAACGGGACATTTGCCTTCCAAAAAGTTCAACTTTTGACTCATCAGTCCACAAGGTATTTTCCCAAAAGTCTTGGCAATCATTGAGATGTTTCTTAGCAAAATTGAGACGAGCCCTAATGTTCTTTTTGCTTAACAGTGGTTTGCGTCTTGGAAATCTGCCATGCAGGCCGTTTTTGCCCAGTCTCTTTCTTATGGTGGAGTCATGAACACTGACCTTAATTGAGGCAAGTGAGGCCTGCAGTTCTTTAGACGTTGTCCTGGGGTCTTTTGTGACCTCTCGGATGAGTCGTCTCTGCGCTCTTGGGGTAATTTTGGTCGGCCGGCCACTCCTGGGAAGGTTCACCACTGTTCCATGTTTTTGCCATTTGTGGATAATGGCTCTCACTGTGGTTCGCTGGAGTCCCAAAGCTTTAGAAATGGCTTTATAACCTTTACCAGACTGATAGATCTCAATTACTTCTGTTCTCATTTGTTCCTGAATTTCTGTGGATCTTGGTATGATGTCTAGCTTTTGAGGTGCTTTTGGTCTACTTCTCTGTGTCAGGCAGCTCCTATTTAAGTGATTTCTTGATTGAAACAGGTGTGGCAGTAATCAGGCCTGGGGGTGGCTACGGAAATTGAACTCAGGTGTGATACACCACAGTTAGGTTATTTTTTAACAAGGGGGCAATTACTTTTTCACACAGGGCCATGTAGGTTTGGATTTTTTTTCTCCCTAAATAATAAACACCATCATTTAAAAACTGCATTTTGTGTTTACTTGTGTTATATTTGACTAATGGTTAAATGTGTTTGATGATCAGAAACATTTTGTGTGACAAACATGCAAAAGAATAAGAAATCAGGAAGGGGGCAAATAGTTTTTCACACCACTGTAGATATAGATATAGATATAGATATAGATATAGATATAGATATAGATATAGATAGATATGTATGTATGTATGTATGTATGTGTATATATAGATAGATATGTATGTATGTATGTATGTATGTATGTATGTATGTGTATATATAGATAGATATGTATGTATGTATGTATGTATGTATGTATGTATGTATGTATGTGTATATATAGATAGATATGTATGTATGTATGTATGTATGTATGTATGTATGTATGTGTATATATAGATAGATATGTATGTATGTATGTATGTATGTATGTATGTGTATATATAGATAGATATGTATGTATGTATGTATGTATGTATGTATGTATGTATGTATGTATGTATGTGTATATATAGATAGATATGTATGTATGTATGTATGTATGTGTATATATAGATAGATATGTATGTATGTATGTATGTGTATATATAGATAGATAGATAGATATGTATGCATGTATGTGTATATATAGATAGATAGATAGATATGTATGTATGTATGTGTATATATAGATAGATAGATATGTATGTATGTATGTGTATATATAGATAGATAGATAGATATGTATGTATGTATGTGTATCTATCTATCTATCTATCTATCTATCTATAGATAGATAGATAGATAGATAGATAGATAGATAGATAGATAGATAGATAGATAGATAGATAGATATGTATATATAGATAGATAGATATGTATGTGTGTATATATATATATATATATATATAGATAGATAGATAGATATATGTGTATGTATGTAGATAGATATGTGTGTATATGTATATACCCTAAGTTCTTGTCAATAAGCCGCGGCTTATCTAAGGAAAAAAGTTGTGAAAATGAAAAAATAGAATATCGGCTTATACATAAGTCCGGCTTATACATCCATCGCGGGGGTTGCGTTCCAGAGCCACCCGCGAAATAAGAATATCCGCGAAGTAGAAACCATATGTTTATATGGTTATTTTTATATTGTCATGCTTGGGTCACAGATTTGCGCAGAAACACAGGAGGTTGTAGAGAGACAGGAACGTTATTCAAACACTGCAAACAAACATTTGTCTCTTTTTCAAAAGTTTAAACTGTGCTCCATGACAAGACAGAGATGACAGTTCCGTCTCACAATTAAAAGAATGCAAACATATCTTCCTCTTCAAAGGAGTGAAGCAAACAAATCAATATGTCTGTTTGGCTTTTAAGTATGCGAAGCACCGCGGCACAAAGCTGTTGAAGGCGGCAGCTCACACCCCCTCCGTCAGGAGCAGACAAAGAGAGAGAGAGTAAAGAGTTTGTTTTTCAGTCAAAAATCAATACGTGCCCTTCGAGCTTTTAAGTATGCGAAGCACTGTGCAGCATGTCTTTTCAGGAATCAGCTTTACAAAAGATAGCAACGTGAAGATAATCTTTCAGCATTTTTAGACGAGCGTCCGTATCGTCTAGGTGTGCAAACAGCCCCCCTGCTCAATCCCCATACGTCAGGATCACAGATAGTCAGCGCAAGAGAGAGAGAACAGTAAGCCGGGTAGCTTCTCAGCCATCTGCCAATAGCGTCCCTTGTATGAAATCAACTGGGCAAACCAACTGAGGAAGCATGTACCAGAAATTAAAAGACCCATTGTCCGCAGAAATCCGCGATATATATTTAAATATGCTTACATATAAAATCACAATTTAAATGACCGCTGCGCGCTCGTGTTGACTCGGCGACGCCCAGAGCAGAAAGAACGCGCTCCGGCCGCTCCAACCGCGCCATGCGGGGAGTGAGAGAGACGCCAATATCTCACACTCTCTCCCCCCTTTAAATGGGTGCGAGTGAGACCACTGACCTCCCTCCCTTCTATTAGTTATAGGTTATAGTACGTTCGGCTTATCCATGAGTCCGGCTTATCTATGATACGATTTTATTTTAAAAATTCGTATGATTTTTGGTCTCCGGCTAATACATGAGTCCGGCTTATAGACAAGAACTTAGGGTATGTGTATATATATGTAGATATACAAATATGTATATATGTGTATATATATGTAGATATACAAATAAGTATATGTATATATGTGTCTGTATGTGTATATATATGTTGATATATGTATATATATATGTGGATGTGTATATGTATATATATATATGTATATATGTTTATGTATATATATGTTTACATAACCTCTTTAACACACTACTTCTCCGCTGCGAAGCGCGGGTATTTTGCTAGTAAATTATATAAATGACTGCACTGACTGAAATTACGTCCACAAACACACGTATCTGGGCTCCGACTGATGCTTACGAATGCTCTCGGCTGTTTGTTTACATTTGCACAAGTGGATACACATGACCGCATTCAGGTCGTAACTCAAGACATTGGTCGTAATTCAAAACAAAACTTTTGGTCGTAAACCAAGCTGTTCGCATGTCAGGCCAGTCGTATATCGAAGAATTTTACTTTGTACTAGGTCAAGCATATTACTTAATGCAGAATCTATACAACACCCAGTTCCTTAATCTCTATAATTTATTCCTTACAAGACTAAATGACATGGCCCAGAGTAACTAAGGAGACAATCACTGGTGCCTTTTCAGCTTGAGCTTGGGTATATACATTATTGGCATCTGTTAATATAAGCAAGCTTAAATCAATGGCACTACAAATGTTTTAAATCAAGCCTAAAATGTGCCAAATTTAGGAAAAGGTTTCTATATCACAGGATAGGGTTACCATGTCAAAAATCATTACACCAAAATCAGAGAAGAAGAGGTGTCTAAGTCAACTACATCATGTATTGGACATTAAGTTGTGTATGGAATGTTATTTGATTTTAATAAAATCAATAAAATTAAAAAAAATAATAATGTGTTGGACAAATGTTTGAAAGTAACACTTGAGTAATACAGCAGCCACCACACTCTATCACTGAACATCTTTCTCCAAACAAGGTACATGAAAACAGCCAAAGAGCCAAGAACTGAACTATAGTGAAGAACTACAACAATGTTCCTATTTCGGTTCATATGATAGGTTCTATAGGTCTATACAGTTGTTTATATGTCAGAGTTAAACCAGCATTAAAACTGAAGATAAAAGATAAATGCTATTTTCTCTAATGTTTGAGTGTTCTGAGCTTTGCTGCTTGTTGTAAGGATGATGTTGGTGTGTGTATGTGTGTGGGGTGTGCGTGTGTGGACTTGCATTTGGGTTAGAAATAAAGAAACCTATTTTTCAGGAGGAATGTGTCCCCAATAAAAGATAGCCGACTGACTGCTTGATGTTTTATCAGGATAATTTATTTTTACAAAAGGATTTCAGAGGCTTGCAATTTGTCTAATCCACAAAATAAATTTGATTCCAAAGAGACAGAAAAAACAGATATGGAGTGACAAGTGAAAAAAAGTAAGACAGTATCAGACAATATGCATAGCATTCAAACCCATGCATATTAGGACAATTTGTTTTGTACGTTGTGCTAGAATTAGTTTGCAGGATATCAATAGTTACTTTTAACCATTCATATAGGTAATAAAGACAACTCACTAGTCAGTCAGTCAGTCATTTTCTAACCTGCTTAGTATTGAACAGGGTCGCAGGGGTCTGCTGGAGAGCCTATCATGCAAAAAGTGTGGGGCAGACTCTTGTATATTGAAAGTTATAAAAAAAAGTACAAACTATGAAACAAAAAAAGTCTAAGTGATATGAGTTCATTTATGTCGCCACACACTGTAGTCAAAATTATTCTCTGTGTGTTATTGCTTCTGAAAAGACACTGACATATTATAATAGGACCAAAAGTAAGCTATTGGTAAAAAGATTTTTACTGATTTTTTGAAGTTTAAATTTTGGTGAACTGCGTGAAATTTGCTTATTTCCATAAGTTAACAGGGTGACTGCCTTGTGGGAAGTCAAAAGTCATTCTATGCAGTGGTTAAGAACATAGCCCACTGTGCTGTACGTATATTTTGTTGTTCTGAAATACATGTGGTTTGAGCATCCTGCACTGTTAACTTGGCATGTTGAAACAGGCATAGAGTGCAGACTCTGTGCTGCACATTTATGTACATATGTTAAACACATGTGTGAGTCAAGAACTGAGATGCAGAATCTTGTCCCTATTGTAATAAATCAAACGTAAATTATAGTGGGTCAATGTCATAATAAATGATTTGCGTAATGCAATATTGAGAATTGTACTAAAATGTATATTCAATCAGCATCTTAATAGTGTGAAATGTTATATTTGACATAATTTTGTCTTTATTCTTTGGCTTAAATGTTATTTTGGCATTTCTTAGTATTTTATGACAGCAGAAACAAGGATGATTTTTATACATACATTCGATTATTTTCCTGCATTCCTCAGCAAAGCATGAGGGTTACAATGCAATACAATTCACTTTTTAAAGGTGGATAGTTGTGGTATTGAAGACTATTATTTTACATTTACAATGTTTTCTGAAAATAATGTTTTTGAGTTACTTCTTTTAAATAAGGGGAAAATATAAAGAAACGTAAGAACGAGTTTCAGTTCAAAGTGTGAGGGGGCCTGACTTTTAGGTACAGATATGAATAGGAGAACACTGTGATCAGGTTTGTGCTACTATTGTAAACCATTTCACATGTATAAACCAGGGGTGGGCAAATTCATTCCTGGAGGGCCGCAGTGGCTGCGGGTTTTTGTTCCAACCCAGTTGCTTAATTAGAAAACAATCTTTGCCAATAATTACATTTCATGGCTTGTTAGTGCTTTAACTCTGCTATGTCAAGTCATTCTCATATTCTAGATTTTTTTTCCATTCTAAGGATATCATCCAAATACTTTGAAGTGTAAAACAGATGGGTAATTCTCAGTCCTTCACTTTTTTCTCTTCTCTTTCCTTCCAAGTATTTAATTAAACCAAATAGTGCACGATAAATACACACAGGTGTAAAGGGTAACAAGCAAAATGGATAACTGCTGGTTTCTTTTGCCATTTGCATCTTATTGTTAATAAGGAGCAATTAAAAACCAAGAACGCAGCTGTTTAAGACTTAAATAAGCAATAAGGGTTCATAATCTTAACGAGGGAGATAACTAAAATGAAGCAGAAGTGTTTCTAGAGCAATAAGTGCTTCTTATTAAGCAATTGGGTTGTAACAAAAACCTGCAGCCACTGCGGCCCTCCAAGAATGAATTTGCCCACCCCTGGTATAAACTAATAACAAAATAAAATTGCATTACTCATTATTAATCGTGACATCAGCCAACTAAGAGTGCTCACTATCATCCATCCATCCATTATCTAACCCGCTATATCCTAACTACAGGGTCACGGGGGTCTGCTGGAGCCAATCCCAGCCAACACAGGGTGCAAGGCAGGAAACAAACCCTGAGCAGGGTACCAGCCCACCGCAGGGAGCGCACACACACACACCAAGCACACACTAGGGACAATTTAGAATAACCAATGCATCTAACCTGCATGTCTTTGGACTGTGGGAGGAAAACGGAGTACCCGGAGGAAACCCACGCAGACACAGGGAGAACATGCAAACTCCATGCAGGGAGGACCTGGGAAGCGAACCCGGGTCTCCTAACTGCGAAGCAGCAGCGCTACCCACTGCGCCAAGGATTGCGCGTATTAGTCGAGGTATAGCTGCGATTCTTGAGAGACGATCTACTATCTCTAAAATAAATTAAAAAAAAACTTTCTCTTCAACGAACTATGGTTTGAATCCTACAGTGCAGATGTAGTTGTTTATTTGTCTTTTTTGATTAAATAAAAACTGTTTAATGAATGATTGATTTGTCAAGGAACACATGGACAACACGCATAGTTAAAATCACACTTAAAGAAACTGCCTGCCCATTCTATTGAATCATAATTATAACAAATAATAATGCATTTCACTTACTTATATAGTACCTTTACCATGGTCTGAGACGGCTGCACAGATAATCAAGAGGGGTACAATAAAAATGAAAGCACAATAAGAATGAATAAATAATAGTGCACAGCCTTGTGTTTGTATGTATTTATAAAATTTGAGAAGTAATATATTCTAGTTGATGCTGACATTTAATTTATTTGAAGTAGTTAAAAATAAATATTTGGAAATATGGCAAAGGGAAATATTTATATACTTACAGTAAACAGTACACACACCATTTAGTTATACAGTGGAACCTCGGTTTGCGAGTAACTTGGTTTACAAGTGTTTTGCAAGACGAGCAAAAATTTTTAATAAATTTTCACTTGATAAACGAGCGAGGTCTTCAGTACGAGTAGTTTGTCTGCTGAGCGTCATGTGATCACAACTGAGCTGATGGTTCTTCTCTCTCTCTCACTGCGGGATTGTGGGCAATCGTCTCCTATTCTCCGTCTGAGTCAGCGTGCCTCACTCATATAGTCATACTATGAGGGGCCAAACAGGCCATAAATCATATATTTCTGTGTGTAATCTATTGGTTTACGTATGAACACTATTGGTTTATGAATATTTACAATCGGTTTGCGTGCATACTTAATTGGTTTGCATGCGTGCAAAATACTGGTTTCATTCATATGAACTATATTGGTTTGTGTCCGTATATTATCGGTTTGTGCGTGAACTATATGCATAGCACTGGTTTGCATATGAACTATATTGATTCACGTGTGTATATCAGTGGTTCCAGTACGTTTGTTATTGGTTTGTGAGTGAATTGCATTGGTTTTCGGTTGTATGTTATCGGTTTGCATATGAACTATATTGACTTGCGTTCTGTGCCGGTCTAACGATGGATTTGTGTATGCACTATATTGGTTTCATGCATGTTTTATACTGGTTTCATGTGGGTAACATATCGGTTTTGCGCTTGAACTCTATTGGTTGTATGTGTGTTCCATGTCGGTTTCTCGTACGAAACATACTGGTTATGCGTGCTTACCCTATTGCAACTCTGTGTATGAACTATATCGGTTCTGCGTGTGAACTATATTGGTTGTTCACGTGATCTTCAGTGGAAATGGGCGGGGCAAGAAACAGGAACTCAGGGGCCGGTAGAGTCATGGAGTGTAAAGACAAGTGGCTAGGAGAAAGTTCTGGGTTTACTTTAAACAGTGCAGTATTTTTTTTCCGCACGATAGGTTTGGGAAAGGACTTGGTGGTAATTATTACTATTTAATAGAATCTGCTATTGAGTGTGTAATGAACACAAAGCTGAAGTTAAGAACGTATTTGGTCGTCTTTTTATTCACTTCCAGCTGCATGCTAACTTGCAACTCGCGACTGTACTTTTTCACACAGCTTTTGCAAACTAGTTACTTATTCTAAAGGCAAAATATTCTACATTTACGACTGACGCCTTTATCCAGTATAACATTTAGTTACTACTGGTTACATTTCTTATGCCCAGCGATCCCGCACCGTGCCGCCTATTCAGGTGAAGTGACATGCTCATGGTCACACAGTGTCACTATCAGGACTTTAACCGAGAAATGTAGGATTTAGAGGACAAAGCCCTTACCACAATGCCCCAATGCTTGCACATCTGCAATGTGTATATTATTTGACATAATATAATCTTGTCCAGGACAGATTCCTTTGTTAAAGTTGAGTGTAACATTTTCAACCCGTTCAAGTCCTAAATCTGGGATATTTATTCTTTCAAATAATGTATCAGTTTGCAGATTAATGTACACGCTGTATAATATTTTGCCATGCACTTAACATTGAAGAAGAAGCTGGTTTGTGAATAAGTTGCTGACTACAAGCATATGTGTAGCTAGGAGTGAATAAAAAGCCACCTGAATGTGTACCTAACTTAAGTCCCATGATCATTTCAGATGTTAGACGTTAATCATCACCAAGCCCTTTCACAAACATTAAGTGTCATACAAAAGTATTCAATCCTCTTGAAAGTCATAATTTTCTGCAAGACAAAAGATTTATACACATTTATTCATTCAGTATTTTTCTTATGCTGTGACAAAACTTTCCAAAGACAAAATAAACCATTTTCTGTAGACGTTTAACTGAAGAAGAAAAACTCCAAAGTTAATGTTTGCATAGGTATTTAAACCTCTGTGCTTTGGAAGCTCCATCATTACACCAATGACAAATTAATTACAAAGGTGACAGTCGTTTAACAGTCATAATTAAACATGATGAGGTGCTACTTGTGAGTCCTTTCTGTCTCTCTGGATATAAACAGCCCCCTTTGTAAGGGCTGTAATTTTTGGTGGTAATGTAGCTGGAAGCGAATAAAAAGACGATCAAATACGTACTTAACTTCAGCTTTGTGTTCATTACACACTCAATGGCAGATTCTATTAAATAGTAATAATTACCACCAAGTCCTTTCCCAAACCTATCGTGCAGAAAAAAATACGGCGCTATTTAAAGTAAACCCAGATCCGTCTCCTGTCAGCTTCTCTACACGCTCCATGACACTACCGGCCCCTGAGTTCCTGTTTCTTGCCCCGCCCATTTAAGCTGAAGATCACGTGAACAACCGATATAGTTCACACGCAGAACCGATATAGTTCACACACAACATTGCAATAGTATGCGTTTGCAAACCAGTATGTTTCATACGCAAAACCGATATAGTGCACACATAAATCCAGCATGTTACTTTCACAAAGCTGGCATAGTACGCACACATAAAACCGGTAGAAGACTGACAAGGACTCAATATAGTGCATACACAAAACCAATAGCGTTCATATGTGAAACCGATATATTACCCACGTGAAACCAGTATAGTGCATATGAAAAACCAGTGCTATACGTAAGCAAGCCAGTAGTATACGAACACAAACCAATATAGTTGATACGCAAACCGATTGCATACGCACGCAAACCAATGCAATTCCCTCACAAACCGATAGCAAACGCACGTGAACCAGTAATAAAGTTCAATTCAATATAGTTCATATGCAAACCAGTGCTACGCATATACAAACGGATATAGTTCACGCACAAACCGATAATATACGGACACGAACCAATATAGTTCATATGAATGAAACCAGTATTGTTCGCACGCAAACCAATTAAGTATGCACGCAAACCAATAGTAATCATCCATAAACCAATAATGTTCACGCGTAAACCAATACTTTACGTACAAAAATACGTAATGTGACGTGCAAGTCCCCATCTTGCACCCTAAAACACAAAGCTGAGTCTCAGTACTTTAGCAACACAAGCTTTATTCAGCTTGAAACAGCAACAGCGCAGTTATTTATACACAGACACAGCAGTCAAGCAGGGCCCTGCACATTTATAATGTTCCTTGTATCACCCATTGATGGCCGGCGCTTATAGCACACGCTATACGGCGCGCGCTCGTGTGTGTGTGTGTGTGTGTGTGTGTGTGTGCTGTGACGTGTGAGTCCCCGTCTTGCACCCTAAAACACGAAGCTGAGTCTCAGTACTTTAGCAAAACAAGCTTTATTCAGCTTGAAACGGCAACAGCGCGGTTATTTATACATAGACACAGCAGTCAGGCAGGGCCCTGCACATTTATAATGTTCCTTGTATCACCCATTGACGGCAGCCGCTTATAGCATGTCCGCGATCTTTTCGGATTCGCTTTTACGGAGAACTGCTACAGCGTTGGGAGACTGCGATTGTTTTGGGACACTCTTCCGCGTGTCGTCCCGTTGGGTGCAATCCCACAAGAGTTTAGAAACTCACTCACACCAGCCATGATTCTTTTCAAAGGTAAAGTGCAAGTTAATTTGTTTTATGTATTTTTACTTTATATTTTGTATTAATCATTTTTATATGAATAGTTTTGGGTTGTGGAACAAATCATCTGAGTTTCCATTATTTCTTATGGGGAAATTCACTTTGATATACGAGTGCTTTGGACTACGAGCACGTTACCGGAACGAATTATGCTCGCAAACCGAGGTTCCACTGTATATATAATATGCTGTTCTACAGCATGATTAGAATCATCTGAGTATTAAAGGTGTAGGTCTATTTTATAAGCAAATTTTATAACATCATTATATTCTGTATTAGCATTGATATAAACGATTTGTGAAATTAGTGTTAAGTATAAAAAATGAAACTATGATTAATACAATTCAATGTTTATTATATTTATACATTATTATATCTGTCATTACACGTTTTACACACATATTTAATAAATGTAATAAACTGCACCAAGAATGGTTAAAAAATCAATCAAAAAATGTGTATGTGAATGTAAATATATCAGCACAAACCAACACTCATGAGTAACATTTTTAGAAAGTTCAAAATAAAATGCAAATCGCAAAGCGTCTGTGTGCAGACTCAAACAAGCTTTTGCAGAATACATTAACTGACAAGAGGCTGGCCCGCCCTTTCTGAGTTTTGGTAGCCAACACGAGCCATGATTCGCCAATTCTTGGTAGCCAACTGAGCCGTCATTGGCCAATTCTTGGTAGCCAAAACGGGTTGTGAATGGTCAATTTTTGGTAGCTGATACAGGCTGTGATTGGCCCAAGCTTACAATTCTTGGTAGAATTACCTCGACTCATGGCTGCCAACCGCGCCGCCCTGCCCACTGTCAGTTCAGCTAAATTCTCAAGTGTGAGCAATGAAAGGAACAGTAAGTTTAATATTTCTCTCTATGTCTCCAAGAGTGGTTACTGTACATCTAAGTCTAATTTCTTTAGTAAGTGTCTAACAGAGGACACTTTGTAATATTCAGAAACAATGCGGGCCAATAAGAATGTATTATTTTTGAACAGCATATGTACAACTAATGAGATTACATTTTTTTTATATATTGTAAACTCTGAAATTACGTCTGAAGAATAAGTAGTAGACTTCATTTCTGGAATTAATTGTAAATAAATGTGGCATGAGCAGGGGGTGGCATATTGAAAATAAGCATGGGTCTTTAAACTGACTGTTATATTGTCCATGAATTATACTGTGTCCATAAATGTATCTTGTGATGTACTGGCACCTCCTACCAGAGCTGGTACCTGCTTTGCTGCCAGTATAGCCCCCAGTCCCTGCTCACAGAAGATGAAGTCAGTAAAATTTTAAATTGCTATGTGGATAATTAATAGCGAATATTCATTGTAATACTTGATATTTTTGGTTACATATTCCTTTTGATCTTTTTCTACACGTATACTACATTTGTGGTGCCCTTTGCCTCACTTAGCAGTTGGATTCTCTTTTCTTTGCTTTTGCACAAAACACCACTTTTTACCCTAAATTGTGAAACAGATGTGGAGGGGAAGCTGGGGAATAAAAAAGGATGGGAAGACCAGAGAACATGCAAAAAGAAGGTTGAAGCTTCAAAATAGGGGTGTCACATTGAAATCCAGTGTACCACAGTGGGTGAAGATTTTTGTTCCAGCCACTTGATTCATTAGTAATCAGTTACTGATGCTAATAGAACATAAATATATTGAATTGCTTTTTCAGAATCAAAACACTTAATTATTTCTTTATTAATCAGCCACCAAAAATAACATGAAAAATAAATATTTTTTTTTATTATTGCACACAGATCTCGAGTCAGTTATCTAGGCATGGCAGAGACCGACCTCTAGCTGAGTCCTGAAAGACAAAATTACATTTTGCAGAGATTTATCCTCCTCTTTGGTATAACCACAGAGATTTGAAGTATATTTGTTTTGATAAAAGATTTTATCTCTGTTAATTTCTGTGTGTTTTGGATTTTGATTTTCTTTGTAGGTTCCAGCAGCTTCTTATTTTTGTGAGAGTGAGGACTTCAAAGGTGTGTTAGCTGAAAGTGTTTACCAAGAAGTATTAGGACAAGGTGAGAAACCCATGGTGTAGTGTTCTGGTCCTCAGGTGAAAAAAACAGTTTGGTGTGATCAACAAAAGCTGAAATTTTAAAAAGGGATTGTAAACTTTTGAAATCCCCTGTGTTCAAATTATAATTAATGCTCACGAATGTATAGGAAAATTAAGATAGTAACAATAAGAAAATTAATCAAGACAAAATGTCAAGATTGGTTGGGTTGGGTCTTCAAGAGCTAACCTGTTTGAATATATCATCTTAAGGATTTTTCCCTTTCAAGTATACAATAGCACGGGTTAGATTGGCAGCGATGTGTTAAGTTCCTGAGCTGGGTGATAACTGATAACAAGCTGCTGACTGTGGATAGTGGAATAAGCAGCTGAGGGGTGGGCCTTGGGTGTTATCACGGTTAATCTGATTGGCCATTGGCTGAGGTTGGAAGTGAAAATTGTTAGGCTGCCATGTAACACTTAACTCCATCCCCCATGTATGTTTTATGTCAGACTACTGGAAGAGACAGACATTGCTTGCACATGTGGTGATAGACAGGTAATGATAAGTATATACGTAATTTAATAACCTGCCAATGGATTTAAATAGTGAGTTTGATGGAGTTAGTTCCTACCACCTTGACAAAAAAAACTTCTAAAAATGGTGGAAGTAAACTTTCTGTAAATGCTTTTTTGATAGCATTTCCAGTTATTTTGGTCCATTATTAGATTTATAGCTATAAAGACAACCAGAGTGAAATGTTACAGATCATCAGAAACCATGTCAGGGAAATATTAAAACTTAATGACAAAGAGTGCCACCTTTAGCTAAATGCTAAACTAAACCAGAGAGTGAATTTCTCATCACTTAAAAGTTAATAAGTAACATCTGCAGAGAGAGCTTTCAGGAAAATGAAGAGGGCTTAAGCTCACATTCACACACTTAAGTATATATTTTACAGTCAGCCAAACATTCACCAGCATACATTTTGCATATCAGATATTTTGCCTGTTAACAAGGTACAGAAACAACAGTAACAGAAATAAGTAAAAACATACTTTTTAAACAAAATAAAAGTGTAAGGGTCCAATGACTGTAAACAAGATAACTGCATAATGCTTATTAAAAAAGACTTTAAATTTTTTTGAAACTGTACATTTTTTTCATCAGCTACAGGGTGATAAACAATGTAAGATAATTACAGCATATAATGCCTGGTTTCCCTTGTAAGCATTTATTTTTACTGAGACAGTCATATGTGGCTGCAAAAAATGTTTTTCTCTAGTTGTAGCAATTGTTTCTTATAATGTGTGTAAGGCATTTATTAGAACAGAGGTTTTCAAGTTTAGTTCTTGGGCCCATCTGTACCTGCAGGTTTTTATTTCAGTCAGTTTCACAATTCGTGAGTCCTTTTACCTTGAATCAGTCTTATTATTTAATTAGCTGACCTTTTATCATTTTTTATCTTGCATTAAAAAGTAGTGTGAGATTTAAATTCACAAAAAATGTGGTAACTCAATACGCCTGGTCCTATGACTAAATAGAGCAGACTGCAAAAATCTCAGTTAAATTAAACAATTTCTTACATGTTAGCCACATGCTAGTCACATTGCTACAAAGGAAAAAATGTCCTCAGGCTATATTTATACAATTCATTTATTAGGTCACTGTTCTTTAAAAGGAATTCATTACAAATTCAGAAAACTTTTAACATGATTGGTTACACCTAGTCGCTAACAGGACATGGCAGATTTTGATACCTTAGATGACCACAATTTGATTGATAGTCCTGTTTGTTTAGGATGTATGTGAGTTTTTGAATGTATGCTTTTCATTTTTTGGAGTTGTGTGAATGCTTAAGAAAAAGGATAAAAAGAACAATGGCCTATATATATATATATATATATATAAATATATATATATATATATATATATATATATATATATATATATATATATATATATATATATATATTATGATCCAGCTTGGTACAAAACAGGAAACACATTTTATCATAGTGAATAAAAATAACAGCATCAGCTTTTAAGCATAAGCTCAGAAGGATATGAGACTCAGACACATGCCAGGTGCACACATAGAGCAAGGTTCAAATTTAACTCTTACATACACCAAGTGGTGCAACTTATACACATCTTCAGTAATGAAACCAGGGTCATAAGGTGTTATAGGTCTTAGATCATCAGACACCCTCACCCGACGGCACCAGCTGAGGGTGATTAGTCCCCAACTTGTGTCCAAGTAGCATGCTACACTATGGATCTCCCTTCTTATTCCACAACCACCTTGATGTTTTTTTTCTACAGTGTCTATGATCTTCTTAGTGGCTTTTCTTTCCTTTAACCGTCTAATGCCAAGGAGACGGAGAGCCTGATGTAGAGATCATCCTTCAAACCCCCTGCAGCCCACCTCAGTAGGCTTGCATTGGGCCTTCCTCCCATTCTTTCTACATTCCTATACCAGTATGAGGTATTTTGCCTTCTTGCGCTCATGGTCTTCCCAGGCAACAGTGAGTTCCATTATGATCACTAGCTTAGACTGGACAGATGTCAAAACCAAATCTGGCCTAAGAGTCGTCCTCACAATGTGCTTTCCTACATCAGTCTTCTGATGCCAGTCGCGCAGTGAGGCTAGCAGCCCAATTGAGGCCATGACCCACACCTGAGGGTTTTCCCCTGCCTTAACAAAAGCAATGTTGTGCCTATTGGAAGCTGGTGTTTGCTCTGTTAAATTCCTCTGCAGATGGTATCAGCTACTGCCTTCAGCACTTGGTTATGGTGCCAGCTGTACCTCCCGGCTCCCAAGGCTTTTGGGCAGCAGCTCAATATGTGCTCCAAAGAACCTTTTGCCCAGCACAGATGGCTTGCCGGGGTGTCAGCTAAACCCCAACAATGAAGGTTAGACAGGTTTGGAAGGACATCAGACACCAACTGAATCAGAAACTTTAGTCTAGCTGGTTCTGATTTCCAAAGTTTTGCCCATGTAATCTTTCGGCAGTTATATGACCCCAGTTGATCCAAGATCCCTGCTGGCACATAGTCACTGCCTTGATACCCCACTTCTCTTCCACCTCTACACAGATCTCTTCCTAGATCAGCTGACGTCTCTCTCCCCCACCAGGCTTTATGCAAACAGCACGTGTTTGTCAATTCCAAAAAAATTAAAAAACTACTAAAAGCCCACTTTTGATCCTTGTAGTCAGGGAAAATGTGAACTGAGACTACATTATGCAGCAGCTGTCATGAATCCCTAGAATAATGTAAGATCAGTAGCAGGACATTAAAAAAATAAACAATAAAGAAATATATAACATAACACGACAAAAATTTGACAAAATGTAACTAATCTGGTCAGTTTTTATTTATCTTTTTCATCTTTCCTTTATAGTAAGCCATGACAGATATCTGAACATTGTTGGCTATTAGGGCCATCCTTAAATGGAAAGAATGTAATTATCAGCTAATGTTTTTTTAGCAATTTGTGCTTACAAGGCTAGGAAAGTCTTGGAAGGAGATTAGGAACTTAACAGTGAATCTTGCAAATCACAATAAAGTAGCTACTCCATATTGTGTGTTTCCAAACAAGCCAAATAAATTTCTTAGAACCTATGTGAACAATTCTATATGTAAACAAATAGTTTTGACAAACAAAACAATAATGTTTATATATTTGGAATTTCCTAAGCAAGCTCTTACTCAGGTCACACTTAAAACAAATCAGATTGCCTTGCATTTACCTAGTTCCATAATGAATGCATAATACATTTGTTATACAACCAGACATAAATGCTTTGCCACATTACATCTGAGTACCAAATAAAATGTGGCAGAGCTTCGGAATTTAATTAATTCTATTAACTATTTAAAATAGGTAGCTGAGAATTATGTATTTGATGTTGTATAAAAGCTTGATTAAATTTTATATCAATTATAAATTGAATAAATACCATATGGTATTGTATAAATGTAACTGACTTGTCTTGTGAACTATTTTACTTTTTTTAGAGCAGTCAACCTTTAGTGAGCGCCGAGAAGAAAGCCAGCTGGGAGCAGCAGCCAGAAGTGAGACTGAGCTGGCAGAGGCCTTAAAGCAAGTGAGAAAACAGGAGAAAGAGAGAGATCATGATCAAGTGCTTCTGCTGCTAACAGCCATCACTGATTTGGATGGTGTGACACCAGGCCCAACTCAATCAGGGCATAGACGAAATCAATAGCATCAATTAAGTCATAAACTGATTGGACAGCAGTCAGATGGACTCTAAGCAGTAACAAGTTGGCTCCTTAGCATTCATATCAGCAGTTCAGACCCAGAATAGATACTTAGTGCTCAGCAACACAACATTTTTTACAGATACTAAAGTTCTCATCCCTAAGCAGTACACGCAAGATGGTTCTCTGGAGCTAGGGTATATGACACTGAGCCAAAAATGTACTCTTTTCAACAAGCTGTTTTCTTGTTGATAAGTGTTCACTCTGATAGTTGTTTTCTGCAATTTGAAGTACTAAAGAGGAGTGTCATTATCCTGTAAACCATATCAAAGGAAATACCAGAAATTAATTTTGTCTGGCCCCTTACTAAGATAATACATAGGAAAAATAGATGAATTCTCTTTAATACCAGTTATTAACATGGGCTGTTTCTAAAATAATAGCTTTCATAATTAACTATGATCATTTGAAGGATTGTTTATAATTTGTTAAGATAAATTATATCTATCATAACTCAAGAGATTTTGTGTTTTATCCAGAAAATATGGAAACAACAGTATCCATCTTGATGATTACAATAGCATTTTGGCCAAATGGCTGTTTGTGATCTTAAATTGCATTAAGGATTTTGCCTAAACAGTACTTTATCGCTACTCATAATCACTGTATAGGGGCATTTCAAATTTCAAGTTTATAACAGAACAGAAATAATCAAAAATGCTAACTAACCTGTAGGTGAAATAACTAGAAAGAGAAAGATGAACTAAGAAACCAGAGATAAAAGGATGAAAAGTATCCATATTTCAATGCCAAAAACAAATACAAAATCAGAACATGAAATTGTAATGCTTGGGCCTAGTTGGAAAGCCACCTAACTACTGCAAAATCTTTCGAGAAGTTGCTGTATCTACCGAGGATCCCATCACTGTTTGATTGCCACCATATTTATATTGTCATATCCTGTGATATCATTAGAAATGATTGTGGTCATGTGGCAGGAACCCAACTGGCCTTAAAGAAAAGAAAATTAAGAGAATAACAAAAATTAACTTCAAACCATGAAACTACACTCAATAATTAATTCTTTCAGTATAAAATCCGCATATTAGACAGGAACGTACACATAAAATTTGTCAGTTAATAAAAACTAATTCTACTACAACCCTCTGTACTTCTAGAATTAAGGTCAGGTCTACCCTTGGAGTGTGCAGAATTGTAAATTGCTTCATATAAAAGAGTTACAAAAAAAAATCAGTCTCTACGTGTTATTTCCATTTATAATATTTTATGCTAAGCAAAGCTCTCTAGACAGTAAATCACTTAATGCTAATGACATATTAAATACAAACTGAGGCCAAATATTTTTACTTTGCTCTACAAATGACATCATACCGGTAAAAAAGGTAACTTGGTATATACAGTCATATGAAAAAGTTTGGGAACCTCTCTTAATTCTTTGGATTTTTGTTTATCACTGGCTGAGCTTTCAAAGTAGCAACTTCCTTTTAACATATGACATGCCTTATGGAAACAGTAGTATTTCAGCAGTGACATTAAATTTATTGGATTAACAGAAAATATGCAATATGCATCATAACAAAATTAGACAGGTGCATAAATTTGGGCACCCCAACAGAAATATTACATCAATACTTAGTTGAGCCTCCTTTTGCAAATATAACAGCCTCTAGACACCTCCTATAGCCTTTGATGAGTGTCTGGATTCTAGATGGAGGTATTTTTGACCATTCTTCCATACAAAATCTCTCCAGTTCAGTTAAATTTGATGGCTGCCGAGCAAGGACAGCCTGCTTCAAATCATCCCATAGATTTTCAATGATATTCAAGTCAGGGGACTGTGACGGCCATTCAAGAACATTGTACTTCTCCCTCTGCATGAATGCCTTTGTAGATTTCGAATGTGTTTTGGGTCATTGTCTTGTTGGAATATCCAACCCCTGTGTAACTTCAACTTTGTGACTGATGCTTGAACATAATCCTGAAGAATTTGTTGATATTGGGTTGAATTCATCCTTCGACTTTAACAAGGCCCCCAGTCCCTGAACTAGCCACACAGCCCCACAGCATGATGGAACCACCACCAAAAATGACAGTAGGTAGCAGGTGTTTTTCTTGGAATGCGGTGTTTTTCTTCCGCCATGCAAGGCGCTTTTTGTTATGACCAAATAACTCAATTTTTGTCTAATCAGTCCAAAGCACTTTGTTCCAAAATAAATCTGGCTTGTCTAAATGAGCATTTGCATACAACAAGTGACTCTGTTTGTGCCGTGAGTGCAGAAAGGGCTTCTCTCTCATCACCCTGCCATATAGATGTTCTTTATGCAAATTGCGGTGAATTGTAGAACGATGTACAGATACACCATCTGCAGCAAGATGTTCTTGTAGGTCTTTGAAGGTGATCTATGGGTTGTCTGTAACCATTCTCACAATCCTGCGCATATGCCACTCCTGTATTTTTCTTGGCCTGCCAGACCTGGGTTTAACAGCAACTGTGCCTGTGGCCTTCCATTTCCTGATTTCATTCCTTATAGTTGAAACTGACAGTTTAAACCTCTGAGATAGCTTTTTGTAGCCTTCCCCTAAACCATCATACTGAACAATCTTTGTTTTCAGATCTTTTGAGTGTTGCTTTGAGGATCCCATGCTGTCACTCTTCAGTGGAGAGTCAAAGGGAAGCACAACTTGCAATTGACCTCCTTAAATACCTTTTCTCATGATTGGACACACCTGTCTATGAAGTTCAAGGCTTAACGAGCTAATCCAACCAATTTGGTGTTGCAGGTAATCAGTATTGTGCAGTTTCATGCATTCAAATCAGCAAAATTACAAGGGGACCCAAATTTTTACACAGCTAGTTTTTCACATTTGATTTCATTTCATACAACTAAATACTGCTTCAATAAAAATCTTTGTTCAGAAAACACCCCAGTACTCAGATGTTCCTAGGAAATGAAAGACATACCACTGTTATCTTTTTTGTTGAAAGTAGAGTAAATTATTATGCAGGCTGAGAGGGGTTCCCAAACTTTTTCATATGACTGTAAATTAAGTATTAATATGGAATCTAGTATAAATGTAGCACTAATTAATACATCTGGACAATAATAGGAAAAGATACATTTTTCTAAACTAAATTTAATATCATTTCCAACAATTTGTTTTACGCTTTATGATTGTTCAACTTTAACATTATATACAGTATTTGCCATCACTTAATTATCATTTTGTAATGGACAATGTTCCTGATGTCATGTGGGTATGAAGCCATGACTACATCGCACCACCAATATAAAAGGCAGCAGCATGCAGTACTCTGTCGGTTACTGTTAGTTTGGGAAAGGACACAAAAGTTAGGGTCTCTGATAATTTGTTTTTTTGACTATGAATTCTGTCTGATGGTTGTATTTTAATATTTGGTGCCATTTCTTACAAATTATTTTTAGTACTGTTTACAGTATGTAATTTTGACTTACATGTCATCTGTGAGGTTCTGCAGTCTTTTCAAAAGCTCCAAAAATACACTTGGCCCTTGCGATTAGGGGCGCAGGACCCTTGTGAATGTAAAAATCTGAGAATATGTTTAACAAAGTAGGCAAACACACATACAGAGAGAGAGAGAGAGATAGGCAATACACATACAGCACAATTACCAATAGTACACTGTATTGTTTTTAGATAACAGTAAAATACCAAACTCAGGTTTGCACTCTTTACCTAAGCCTTCCTGTAAATTGAATAAAAAGCATTAATATCCACTTTCCCAAGATGTCTTTAACACAATCAATGAATGATTATTACAGAAGATAATAAAACACACGCACATCTGACACATAGTTCTTGCAATACAGTTATAAAACTTACAGTCAAAGCTTATAATTAAATGATTTTAACTAATGTTTTTTAGTCATTTATTTGAGAAGTGAAAGTGGATCGTTAGTGTCTTCTACGTATTGCATATGTAGAGGAGAAGGGGTTGGTCTTGGAGGCTCAGCAGTGGTGGAGGAGGACGAGATAGACACCAAGGCGGAGACACTTGGTGTTGTCTTGGGAAAATACTGTACATTGTGGTTTGTGTTTGGCATTTTTGCCTCTTCATTTCTTTTCACATATGTAGAATTTCCCTCTTCTATTATTTGCTTCACCTTCAGGACAAGTACCATTGACTGGTTGATGTCATAAAAAATAGTCCATCCCAGCCCTTATCTTATGCACACCTTCTGCAATATTATCCAGCATAAACTTATCTACTAGCACGGCTTCTTCTATATCTTCTTCTTCGTCTGGTATCTCCTGTTTCTCAGGAAAAGTCAGCTCCATTGGGTCTTCTTCAATTAGCAAAGTGGAGCTGGTGTCAATCAAATCTTGAATCTCCCAAGATCCATACCCTGAAACCCTTCCCCTTCCACCTTCTTTGCCAAATCTACAATGTCTTTCATTTCTCTGCTTGATTGACTCTGTAGTAAACCCTGTAAATATGTTTACATATTTTGGCCAGACATTTCTTCCAGCAAGCACTTATTTGTCTAGTTTATTGTGTTTGGTTTAATAGCTTTCATGGCTCATTCAGTACCAGTAATGGCATTAGCTAAAGTGTAAAGCTTCCACATTTCCATTATGTTGTTCTTGTTTGGGGTTGTCTTCCATAACCTGGACAATCCTCTCCAATGAATACCATGTGTAGTGTGCCTTGAACGCCCTTATTACCACCGATCAAGTGGCTAGATTAAAGATACTGTGCTAGGGGGCATGTAGACAACTTTGATGACTTCAGTGTTGGGGTGGCCAGGGGTACTGTCTAGTACCAGTAACACCTTAAAAGGCAATTCCTTACTGGCAAGGTATTTTCTGACCTCTGGCACAAAACATGGATGAAACCACTTAAGGAAACGTATTCTTCTTCTTCATGCTTTTTTATTGTGCATCCAGAAAATGAAGCTTGAATTAATATTTTCCAATCAAGGCTTGGGGTTTAACAGCTTTAACACTAGAATTTCTGAAGCCTACGAAAAAATGTGTAATCCCGGCCCACCTTAAATTCCTTCACACCTCTCCGTCAGCGTCTTTTGTGTTGTAAATGTGTTGATCAGTACAAGCAGCAAACAGCCTACTATCCCATCCCCCGCTCAATTCGCAAAGAAGGTTCTCAGTGCTCAGTGTTAATCTTGGAGTGAAGTATGTGGAGTTGTAGAGGGTAAATAATATACTGTATCATTTGGAATATATACATTTCATGTGTGTTCCGTGTCTACAACAATCTATGTAAACACATTGTTAAAACAGAAGTGTTTTTCATGTTTTAGTAATAATTGACAAAATGTAGACATGAAGTGTATAATGTGTGAAGCCTGAAATCCAAATATCAAATAAACACTTTCACAAAAGGTAAAAGTATAATGATGCAAGTGCGCTTTTATTCAAGAATATAACTGAAGTAAAAGAAAGCAGGTTAGGGTAGGCTATTGCTGTGACAGCTTGTGTGGTGCTGTGATAAGGACTGCCGGTTTGATACAGGCTGCCTTCAAAATTTACTGTTTTAAGTAGTGAGCTCCTCTTATTGTTAATATTATACATTTAAAACATACATTTGATTTGCGTCTGTAACAGCCGATGTAAATTTATAGTACTTGTAAAAGTTAGTGTTTTTTTTTTCCGTATTATTCTCTCAGTCACGCTCATGCTCCTGCAATCCCAACCCCTCATGCTCTACTCTCTTCTTTGTTAATAAGCATTCTCTGAGGCATTTTCTTCCAAAACAGCAGTTTCAACTGCATTAAATACCTGCCCTACTAAATATCCCTTTCCTTCAATAAATTTCTTTAAGAGTCAGGAAACTCATTAGCTGGTTGGCAGAGGTTGTCTCTTCCATAATTATCACATTGCTTATATCAAACCTTTTCTTAAAATTATCAGATTGCTGTGATGAAAGTTTGTAGAGCTAGACCCTTCACTACCTCTTTCCTTTAGGGAAAGATATGAGTTTCTTGCCTTTTCTCTTATCGTGTTTGAATCTATAGCAATGGCCCTTTTATAGCAATCTTGCATCCTCATAAAAGTAGCATTTTCCACACAAAAGATATAAGGATTTTTTTGCAAAATTTGACTTATTATAATAAATTTGTGTGCACAGGTATACTTCTAGTAGTAAAAAATAAAAATGGTTAATATCATAACATATACAGTATTTTATGCATTTATGAGTTACTACACCTTTTTAGTTTTCTTTACATTTTCTATCCTATGCACATTGTCTGCAGTTTTCCACAAAATACTTTTGATTTAGTTATTGATGATAAACCCATGAACAGATGGACCAGTGAATCGTAAACCTCTGAATCACAAGGGCCGTCTTTTCTTCCCATTTACATATTTACGGCCAACTTAGAAATAATCGCAAATGTCAAATTTGCAAATCTGTAGGGTGATTATAGATGTACTGCAAAATTATACAGTTGCAATTAAATTTTAATACATTCTGAATTGTCTCCAATTGATTGGCCACTTATGGTGTAGGCAAACATTTAAAATGAGCTGCAACTATAGCCACGACTCAGTGCTTTGTGCACTGTGGGATGCAGCCCAGTGCCATTTTTGTTTCTTGCTTATTCTATTAATGATGAGCCTGTTCTGGTGGAAACCTTTGTTCATTCAGTGACAACACAGTTCTTCATTAGCATTAAATCAGTTGCAATGCACCACATTCCTTAACTCACCTGTCAGAATACTTTCCAAAGGGAAAATATACTTTTTGGTAGTTGACTTATGTACCTAAAAATTATATAATTATATAATATATAATTATAAAACATATTTAATTGTTAATACTTTTACCCTTAATTCCCAACAGGTTCCACAAATACTGTATATAATTCACCACTTAGTTGATAAAATTCTCCTGGATCCTCTCTGTTGATGCCTTTGTGAATTTTTAATGCCTGAATTAGGTCCTCATGTAGCCTTCATTGATTGAGAATTAAGACGTTTAAGTCCCTGAGCCTGTCAAAATAGTTCAGTGAATGTGCATTGTTGATTTATACCTGCTGGTCACTTTAATTGCCTATATCAGCTATTAATAACACTTCCATATAACTTCTATGAGACTTATTTGCAGTGAAACAAGTTTCAAATTAGGCCTTCACCTACTTGTGTGTATCTTTTTCCCTCCTGCTCAATTAATACAGTGATTCAGTCTTGCACATCCTTCAGAGCCCCTGTTAATAGATGACAATGACTCACTATGATGAATTTATTAACATATATTCTCTATCATTCGCAGATTAATTCTTCAGATGACAATTAGCCCACTTTGCACAGCACCTCATGCTCTCTTCTACTTGCAGATTAAATGCTTGAATTTCAAACTGTGAATTTTGGGCACTCTCTCTTTCTTTTTCTAGCATGAACACTTCCTAGTCTGAACATGAATTAACACTAGAGTTACCAAAGCCTACGAAAAAACTCATAGTCCCAGCCCACCTTAAATCCCTTCGCACCTCTCCGTCAGCGTCTTTTCTCTTGTAAATGTGTCGATTAACACACGCAGCCTGCTATCCCATCCCCTCACCAACTGCCGCAGCTCAATTTGCAAAGAAGGTTCTCAGTGTTTATCTTGGAGTGAAGTGCTAGAGTTGTAGAGGGTAAATAATATATTGTTATTTGGAGTACATACATTTCATGTGTGTTCCGTGTCTACAACAATTTATGTAAACACATGTTTTTCATGTTTTAGTAATAAATGACAAAATGTAGACATGAAATGTATAATGTGTGAAGCCTGAAGTCCAAATATCAAATATACACTTTCACAAAAGCCGCAAGTGTAACACAACAGCTTCTGTGGTGCAGTGGTAAGAACTGCTGACTTGTAATAAAGAGGTTGTCAGATCGATCCTGGCTACCGCCCAAATTTACCATTTTGAGTAGTGAGCTGCTCTTATTGTTAATATTATACAATAAACACATACATTTGATTTGCGTCTGCAACAGCCGGTGTAAATTTATAGTACTTGTAAAAGTTTTTTTTTACTTTTATTCTCTCAGTCATGATCACGATACAACCTCCCACCACCACCACCCCATATCTGACGCTGTTAGTTTTTATTTGAAACTGGGAATAACTGTAGATGTGAGTGGTGTTTTGAGACAATGGAACTGGAAATTCTCTGATCTGGAGGGATAAAAGCTGACACACAAACACTGGTGAATCTGCCTTCTTCGTATCTCACCGTCACTTGGATTGTTTTATTCAGTTCTATTGAGTGTTCCTGCTCAAGCTGAATTAGTATGCGCCTTATGGTCCATGATGTCAAAGCTGCACTGACAAAAAAACAGAGACATAGGTATATATGACATTTGGAATAATTCATTTTATGACCTATATAGTACATTTCGGAAAACAATGTGGCACAGATGCAACATTATTCATATTATTCATATTCATTCACTTGCCTTCTTGTGCTTGTAATCAGTGACCACTTTTTTTTGTTTTTTTTTCTGATCTTTCCCAATCTCCACATTTTAATGCATGGTGGTGTTTCTTTTGTACTCCAGGACATGCAGAAGAAAGAATAGTACAGAGAGGTTAGTTCCACGCTATATACAATCATCAAATTCAAATGTTAACAGTTTCCACACAGCCAAGGACTGTCCTTCCTACATTTACGACATATGTACCTGTTGCAATGCACACACTTCTCTCTATGCTGTGGTTCCTATTACACTGAAGGGGTGCCTGACACTGACTGAGTTTGCTTTCCTGGGGGAAACACAGCAACCAGCCACCTGCGTGCTCCTGCACGCACTGAATAAGCTCATGCCTTCTGATTCATGGTGTCAACGCAGCACCGGGAAAAAAAGAAAGAGACAAATATATGTGACATTTTGAAGAAATCATTTTATGACCTGAATAGTACCAATCAGAAAACACTGTCGCAGATCGGGCGTAAATTTATGGTACTTGTAAAACTTAGCTTTTTTCAGTTTTATTCTCTCAGTCACGCTGTCCCCTCCCTCCCCCCCGGATCTGACTCCCCAGATCTGACCTTACTAACAGCGCCAGCATAAATTTACACCCGATCTGACGCTATTCGTTTTCAAATAATATGGCATTAGTGCGATGATGTTTTCTGACTGCACAGATTTCAATCACTAAGTACAGAATATGATGAACTCTCATATCACCTTTTCTTAATGCTATGTTAGATAACACCTACATTTGGAAATCAGCGACATAGCACAGAGCTCCGCAGAACAATCACTGCAGAGCTTTTCTACACACTTCTCTACCAATGCCATTCAATGTGATAATGATATCATATTTACAGTAAGAAGCATTAGACCAGCTTGTAATTTATACTCCTATCTAAATCATTTATATATTAAAAATAGCAGCGGCCCTAGAACTGACCCTTGTGGAACACCACTCTTAACACTGGCCAATTCTGAAGAGGTTCCTCGCACCATCTCCCTATGCTTCCTGTGTCTGAGCCAATTCTGCACCCATCTAAAAACATCACCCTGAACAATTCCCAGATGCCTGTGTGCAGCCCAACCGAGCACGTGCCAGAAGCGGGCTTGCTCATTGACTCCCGGCCGGAAGGTAGGGCTAATAATGACTCGAGCCTGCCTTCGGCCGATTTAAATAATAAAATGGACGTGTGCGAGCTGGAGAAATTAATCCAGCCCTTAAGCAGTTTTTTACAGGTTGTGCAGACAATCCAGAAGATCGTCGCAGACGTGGGAGAAGCGGCTGAAGTGCTGATTAAGAGTCTAGATGAGTACCTGCAGCGGTTCTCTTGGGAGCCTCCGGTCTTAATTAATTTAGTGGTACAGGTAAGCGAGACCCGTACCATACATAATACAGGGACGTAGAGCGATACGGGCCAGCGATTAATAAATAGCGGGTGCCAAGTAGCTGCGAGCCCTACAAGAAAGTCAGGAACAATGACTGAATGCTCGGGGGAAGGAGTGATCATACTGGAGCAGCTGAATAGTGCTGCCTCCCAGAACGATACAATCCTAAAGACACTGACACCAGTCATTTGTAAATCCAGATGGGTCCAAACAGTAAAGGGTCTCTCTCTGACAAACAGAGAGACTCAGACTGTGAACAAGCCCCAGATTAAAAAGAAGATCCCAAAAGAGAAACGGGGGTCTCCTGATAAAGTAGACAAGGGAGCTGTGAGCTCATGTGTGGTGGATGACTCCTCCTTAGCGGGAAAAGGGGCGGAGCCAACAGTTCCAGCCTGCTTTCAGTCTCGCAGGGCCAGAGTATCCAGGGGGATGCAGCTGTGCTATGAATGCTGCCGGCCGGGCCATATAGGCGAAATTGTCCTAGGAGAACTGGGGAGGAAAAGAAGCATTTGGATAATGTCTCCCCACGGTTCCCCTATAATTATTTTACAGGACGAAGTCATGGACCGGCCACAGCAAATACCTCCTGGAGGAAGATAACCTTCGCGGGACTGGACGCTACGCCCCACTATGCTTCGCTTGGGGTACTGTGAGGGATAGCCGACAGTTTATCCCGGCCAATACCCCAAGCCGCCAGATGGAGCCATCCCTGTAACATGGTGGGGCCCCGAATTCCAGCAGGGCATCATGGAACTTGGAGTCTTTCATCACAGCCCTGCTGGATACCGTGGGGGCCGCCAGGGGATGCTGCAGGGAGGCTCAAGGACTTGTATTTTCCATATAACCCAGAAGTACTTCCCAGTCACGGGGACAGAAGAAATTACATACTTCCGGGTTGAAGAAAAGAAGGAGTTTGCATCTGACACGGACTGAGGGAAAGAAGCACTTCTGGGTAAAGAGATATAAAAGGACTATGGGAAACTCCAGAAAGTTGAGCTGAGTTGGGAGGAAGGGTGACTGAGCTGCTGGGTTTAGTGGAGGAATTGTTATTGTGATTATTATTGATTGTTTATTGAGAATTGTGGAGTGGAGGTTGTTTTGTGCTCTTATTTATAATAATAAAGTCAATATTTGGACTTTTATCTGGTGTCTGACGAGTGGTCTGAGGGTTCAAGGGGACGACAGCACCCCTATCTGTCACAAGGGTTAAGGATTGATTTCAGGAAACTGAATTTAATTGAATTTAATTTAATGACTTACCTAAAGATTACACTCATGAGGTATGGATGGTGGCAGAAGAAGTGTACTGGACCAATTTTTAAGAATTGGGGGATGTGCAGAGGGGATGTGCAGAGCTGTAGTAACTACAGGGGATAAAATTGAAGAGCCACAGCATAAAGTTAAGGGAAAGAGTAGTGGAAGCTAGGTTAAGAAGTGAGGTGATGATTAGTGAGCAGCAGTATGGTTTCATGCCAGGAAAGAGTACCACATATGCGATGTTTGCTCTGAGGGTGTTGATGGAGAAGTATAGAGAAGGCCAGAATGAGTTGCATTGCATCTTTGTGGACCTGGAGAAAGCATATAACTGGGAGCCTCGAGAGGAGTTGTGGGATTGTATGAGGAAGTCGGGAGTGGCAGAGAAGTACGTAAGAGTTGCACAGGATATGTATGCCTATGAGGAGGCAACAAAAGAATACAATCAAAGTGGAGCACATGATATTATTTATGTTGACTTTCAGATAGCATTTGATAAGGTGCTACATGAGAGGTTGGGCATCAAATTAAAAGAAGTGGGAGTTCAGGGTGATGTTTTTAGATGGGTGCAGACTTGGCTCAGACACAGGAAGCATAGGGAGATGGTGCGAGGAACCTCTTCAGAATTGGCCAATGTTAAGAGTGGTGTTCCACAGGGGTCAGTGCTAGGGCCGCTGCTATTTTTAATATATAAATGATTTAGATAGGAGTATAAATTACAAGCTGGTTAAATTTGCAGATGATACCAAGATAGGTGGATTAGCAGACAATTTGGAATTCTGTTATATCATTACTGAAGGACTTGGATTGCATACAGGCTTGGAAAGATTTGTGGCAATGAAATTTAATGTCAGTAAATGTAAAATATTACACATAGGAAGTAACAATGTTACATTTGAATACACAATGGGTGGTTGGAAAATTGAGAGTACAGTGATCCCTCCTCGATCATGGGGGTTGCGTTCCAGAACCCCCCGCGAAAGGTGAAAATCCGCAAAGTAGATACCATATGTTTATATGGTTATTTTTATGTTGTCATGCTTGGGTCACAGATTTGCACAGAAACACAGGAGGTTGTAAAGAGACAGGAACGTTATTCAAACACTGCAAACAAACATTTGTCACTTTTTCAAAAGTTTAAACGTGCTCCATGACAAGACAGAGATGACAGTTACAACTTACAATTAAAAGAATGCAAACATATCTTCCTCTTCAAAGGAGTGTGCATCAGGAGCAGAGAATGTCAGAGAGAGAGAGAGAGAAAAGCAAACAATCAAAAATCAATAGGTGCTGTTTGGGCTTTTAAGTATGTGAAGCACCGTGCGGGAAGCATGTCGCTTGACAAAGCAGCTGCAAGGAAGCCCAGCAAGGAAGGGAGCAATGTGAAGGTAGTCTTTCAGCATTTTTTAGACGAGCGTCCATATCCTCTAGGGGTGCAAACAGCCCCCCTGCTCACACCCCCTCCGTCAGGAGCAGAGAATATCAGAGCAAGAGAGAGAGAGAAAAGCAAACAATCAAAAATCAATAGGTGCTGTTTGAGCTTTTAAATATGTGAAGCACAGTGCGGGAAGCATATCACGCAACAAAGCAACCACACGTAAGCCCAGCAAGGAAGGGAGCAATATGAAGGTAGTCTTTCAGCGCTTTTTGAGGAGTGGCCATATCCTGTAGGGGTGCGAACAGCCCCCATGCTCACAATATATTTGAGGAGTTTTATTTAATACAGTACGTAATACGTGCTCTGATTGGTTAGCTTCTAAGCCATCTGCCAATAGCGTCCCTTGTATGAAATCAACTGGGCAAACCAACTGAGGATGCATGTACCAGAAATTAAAAGACCCATTGTCCACTGAAACCCACAAACCAGCGAAAAATCAGCGATATATATTTAAATATGCTTACATATAAAATCCGCGATAGAGTGAAGCCGCGAAAGTCGAAGCACGATATAGCGAGGGATTACTGTACACCTTAAGAGAAGGATTTAGGAGTCATATTGGACTCTAAGCTATCAACTTCCCGACAGTGTTCAGAAGCCATTAAGAAGGCTAACAGAATGTTTGGTTACAGTATATAGCACGGTGTTTGGAGTACAAGTCCAAGGAGGTTATGCTCAACCTTTATAATGCACTGGTGAGGCCTCATCTTGAGTACTGTGTGCAGTATTGATCTCCAGGCTACAAAAAGGACATAGCGGCACTAGAAAAGATCCATAGAAGAGCGACTAGGCTGATTCCAGTGATACAGGGGTAGATTTATGAGGAAAGATTAAAAGAGCTGAGCCTTTTCAGTTTAAGCACAAGAAAATTAAGACGTGACATGATTGAAGTGTATAAAATTATGAAGAGAATTAGTACAGTGAATTAAGATTGTTATTTTAAAATGAGTTCATCAAGAATATGGGGACACAGTTGGAAACTTGTTAAGGGTAAATTTCGGAGAAACATTAGGAAGTCATTCTTTACACAAAGAACGATAGACACTTGGAATAAGCTACAAAGTAAAGTGGTAGACAGTAAGACTTTAGGGACTTTCAAAACTCAACTTGATGTTTTTTGGAAGAAATAAGTGGATTGGACTGGTGAGCTTTGTTGGGCTGAATGGCCTGTTCTCGTCTAGAGTGTTCTAATGAGGAAAGTGTGACAGTGGTGAGGACTGTGATAGGAGTGATGGATGCATTCAATGTGGAGGTGGGATTATATCAGGGATTTACCCCTCTCCTATTTGCGGTGGTGATGGACAGGTTGACTGACAAGATTTGACAGGAGTCCCGTGGACTATGATATTTGCTGATGACATTGTGATCTGTAGCAAGAGTAGGGAGCAGGTTCAGGAGACCCTAGAAAGGTGGAGATATGCTCTAGAAAGGAAAGGAATGAAGGTCAGTAGGAACAAGACAGAATATGTGTATATGAATGAGAGGGAGGTCAGAGGAATGGTGAGGATGCAGGGAGTAGAATTGGTAAAGGTAGATGAGTTTAAATACTTGGGAGCAACAGTACAGAGTAACAGGGATTGTGGAAGAGAGGTGAAAAAGAGAGTACAGGCAGGGTGGAATGGGTGGAGAAGAGTGTCAGGAGTGATTTGTGACAAAAGTGAAAGAGAAGGTCTACAGGATGGTAGTGAGACCACCTATATTATATGGGCTGGGGACGGTGGCACTGACCAGAAAGCAGGAAACAGAGCAGGTGGCAGCAGAGTAAAAGATGCTAAGATTTGCATTGGGTGTGACAAGGATGGACAGGATTAGAAATGACTACATTAGAGGATCAGCTCAGGTTGGACGGTTTAGAGAGAAAATCAGAGAGGCAAGATTGTGTTGGTTTAGACATGTTCAGAGGAGAGATGCTGGGTATATTGGGAAAAGGATGTTAATGATAGGGCTGCCAGACAAAAGAAAAAGAGGAAGGCCTAAGAGAAGATTTATGGATGAGGTCATAGAGGACATGCAGGTGATGGTGAAACAGAGCAAGATGCAGAAGACAGGAAGATATGGAATAAGATGACCCCTAACGGGAGCAGCCGGAAGAAGAAGAAAAAGGTATTAATGGTGGCAGAACATGTGGTCATCCAACAGGAAACAGACTGTACAGTTGTAGAAGTGACCAGAGAGAAGAGTGCATGAGAGGAAAGGCCAGAAAAGAGCAACACATTGTGAAATTGTATTCTGTTTTGAATTTGGGGGAAAATATTACTTTATTACAATCTTAATAAGAAAAATGAAAAGCTACTGTTTTGTCAAATATTCATGTAGCATGCAAGAACTGAACCCTGGCCCGCGAATTAACAACCGTGCTCCCTTTCCACTATGCTATTTTAACTGGTTTGTTTGTAAGCATGGAGTTGTGAAAGTAATCACTGAAGAAGTCAAAATCATGCAGAGGAGAATGGAAGGAGGTTATAAGAATACTATTTCTTGATCAACTGCTGAAATATTGTCTTCTAATATATGACAATTAAATAAAGCTGTAATGTTTTCCAGGTTGTACTATAATACAACATGGATTCTAACAGCATGACACTTAAAGTCACAGGTGTTTAATCTGAACATATTACACTTTCTTCTGCTTTTTGAACTATGAGAGATGTTATTGATGATTGGTTTATGTGGCTTCTAAATATGAATATCAGGAGTGTACACCTAAATGTGGATTGGTGAAGCCTTTAATGAGGTAATGAAGAATATATTTTGTGTGTGGAATTGACTAAGCCTTGACTGGAAAAATAAAGCATAATCAAATGAGACACAGAAAACCTAAAAACAAGTGTCATGAAGGAATGACAAATATGGATGAGTTTTTTTTTATTATTTTGTTTAATTTTATTGTAATTATATTTAATTTTATTAATTTAGCTATTGATTATCTGTGGGAATTGAACTCAGAGGTGTAGGTTCATAGACATGTATCCTATCCACTACGCCACCATTAAAACTGGGCAGCACCGCTTTCTCAGTTATGCTGTACATTATACTGTATAATTAGAACAAAAAGCATTAGACCGAGATGGAATGTAATAATGTAATGTTACCTTATATATATAATAGTTGTAAAACTCACTCTTCATTATTTTTTGGGAGCAGGTGGAGGGCACCATGTGATTTCCAAGAAATAGCAAAGTTGTATCTGTGCCAAAAATTCATCATCAATTTGTGGTGGAGTGGTTAACATATCCACCCTTAAATGAAAAGCAATGTGATCAAATCCTGTGCATGAAGGAATTTTATTTCAAAATCTGTCATTGGTTGTTTTGTATGTGGGTGGGGTCATAGTTTCTCAGGCATTACCTAAAGTTTCTCTGGAAGCAGGTACAAGGTGGGAGTATGAAAAGATTTCTTTTTGCACTCATATTGGATGGGAAAGCCCTTTAAGTATCCTAATAATTAACTAAATATATTGTAAATATAGTGTAAAAATTGTAAACTAAATCAAGTATCCTAATAGTCCACTAAAAATGACTGGAAAACTTGCAATAATTTGTAAACACTAAACATGCAATCGGAGGAAAATTGGAAATGTGTTGTTGTATTTGTGTCTTAAAGGTTGAGTGTTTTGTATGGACTTATACGTGAGCTGTGTTGAATATGTATGCCTAACCCTTTAATAGTATTACCCAAGGTGCTGTGCAGTTGATCAACCAGGAAGGAGTGAAGAGTCCTCATGCTTTAGTGTTGTGCCTATTTGGTAGCAGCAGCATTGCGTGAGCAAGTCCATCATGGAAAACCAAACAAAGTGCAGTTTTGAGTTTGAGGGAAGTGAGTACCTGCTATCAGATCTGTCAGGGGCACAACTTAGTGGATTCATGCTTCCTGTCTGCAGGACATTTTCCTGTTCTGAAATTTAATTATTCATTTTATGTCTGGGAGGCCAGATAGCACAGTGGTTGGCACTGCATCCTCACAACTCAGGTCATATTTTTGGCCACAATGGTCCAGAATAGTTGGCAAACAAGTCCCAAGTCCTCAGGAACTCTTAAAAGACTATTACACCATTGTAATCCACTCAAGTTTAACTTCTCTTTGCCCATTAAGTTCAATACATTTCACTCAATTCTGCAAATTTCCCAAACATTTCCACAATTTCACCGAAATCAAGGCAAAAACAATTCAGACGGGTTCGCTTGTCACTATTGAACACAAAGAACACATTGCTGATACCAAACAAACAGGATAAGCACAAGAACATTGTACTAAAAATGCATATTAAGATATAAATCAGAAGAACTTGGTTCCAAAACGATCTCAGTAAAGAAACATCAGTCCTACTGGGTCAGCTTTTCTGAGCTGATTTTGTTAAGCTAATAATTTTCTTGAGACCGCCTTTTGTGAAACAATGACCACAATAATATCATACTTGTTATACCCACTATGTCTGGATGACATGTCTGGTCAATGCCATTGGAGCCTGAAAGGTAATGAGAGATCACTAACCAGACAGAAAAATGTGAAAAACAAAGAACATAAATGATCAAACTTTTCAAGCACAGAAAAATGTCATACAATTCATTGCCTGAAGTAAGGTGTCAATAAGTTTTGATTTCTTAATCGAGGAGAGAAGTGGAGGTCCCCCTTGAAGTTTAGAGTGTTGTGATATTCTTACATTAAATATGGTGCTGAGGCTGCTCACCACGAATATCATGAATGGGTACATAAATGTGGATGACTGCAGTTTACCTTGTGTGAGTGACAGAGCACATTACATTTCTGGAAGTGATCGAGCCATTAATGTAAAATGAGTCTTATTCAATTGAGACTTATGCAGTAAATTTGTATCATGGAAAATCCCACAAGAATTCATCTGGAGTAATGAAAGGTGTAGCTTAGGAAAAAAATCTTGACTGTTATGGATGGCAATTGAACTTACAGTTCCTAGTTGACAGACATGTATGTTATCCACTACACCACCATAACTGGCCTGGGTTTCTGTCCCAGTTGATACAGTACATCAGACTGTGGTATTTGAACAAAGAACAGGAGATTGAGCTGGCAGCTACTTGTTTAACTTTACCTCAAAATTTTATTGAGTTCTTATCTCACTTTCATTCTGTTTGAAAGCAGATGGAGGCCATTCTTTGATTCACAATAATAGAAAGGTGCAAACTATCCCAGCAAAACAGCAAGACATGGTGTAGTGGTTAGCATACCTGCCCTTAATGTAATGGTACTGGGTTCAATTCCCAGCCATATGAAAACTTGTTCTGTTTATGAGGTATTTGTTATTGTCAATATTAGCAGTGGATGTGACCATCTTCTATCAGGAATTGCCTGTTTTTATTTATGTAGCAGGTATGAGGTGTCAGAATGCAAATATCAGTGTAAACTTTTGGACACGAGGTAACTAAAGAGTAAACTTTTATTATGTGGATTTTAAATAGACTGTTTGTGATCCTGGTCTATTATCAGACTGTGAAATATAAACTGTGAATGTGTGCATTGATTTATAGTGTGATTTTGTATAAATGAAATTAAATGTAATAGAGAAATACTGAATAACAGTGTGGGGTTATCACAGCAGGATAGGTGGCGTAGAGTGAAGACAGAGTGGAATTTCAATGATTCATGCAATCTCATCCCACAGGTTGAAGTCCAGGAGGAGTCAGTACCTGAGGTGTGCAGGGGCAGAGGAGGGTAAATAGAGACAAGAGAAACACATCACAGTTGTGTTTAACAATTTAAGATTTGGGTGGGGGGGTTCAACAACACATTGCACAAATTTCAGTCTCTAAGTATAAATTTCATAATGCTATGTTAGATAACACCTACATTTGGAAATCAGCAACATAGCAGAGCTCCGCACAACAATCACTGCAGAGCTTTTCTACACTCTTCTCTACCAATGCCATTCAATGTGATAATGTTATCATATTTACAGTAAGAAGCATTAGACGGAATAAAAAAAAAAAACAAATATATTAAGGTGGCGACTGAGAACCAGGCCCACAATGCACATGGCCAAATATGTACAATAATGTGACAACTAAGCTACCACTGCTGCACTATATATAACAGATAGTACCCTCAAAGTGTGTATATACACTACTGCCAATGTAATATTGTCCAAGCAGTACGTCAGAGGGTGTAGTAATGCAGTCTGTTCCTCCTCTGCTTTAAGACAGACAGAAGTTTTTGAAGTAATCAACAGAAGTTGAAACATCTGTGCAAATTGTTTGCTTCAATTTGAAAGGCTTAATTTACTTTAATTGCTGCAGAACATCTTTAGGTGGTAACCTATTAGTTGGTCCCTGAAGAAGTCCCATTTGTAATAATCTGATATTTTCATTTTTCAGTGTTTGCGAAGCTAAATTTAAAATGTAAATCTTTGGCAGTTTACTGCATCCCTTTTCACCATTTTAGGTTATTGATTGCATTTCAGCTGATTAAATGTGAAGAAAAACTGGAAAAACTGAGGTGTTCTAAAACTTTTGAGTGGTTGTGTATATATATATATGTATATTTTGACCTAATATTGGGTTTGGCTGGCAATATATTAGTCTAAATTAGTTTGTCCTAAAATTGGGTTTAGCCTGTAACATATATATAGGACAAAGCCACACGATTGAGGAATTTGACATACTGTACCTGTCAGGCAGGGTTCAATCAATGAGTTTCCACATTGTTATTCAGCTTGAGCAGTGAGCTGAATACAAAGGCAAGTGATGAAGCTTCTGTGCCTACCTGCTACCCAACGGAGCACCATGGAGGCAATTGAGGGAGTAGAAGAGAAGGCAGAGACACAAAGCAAGTGGAAGGTCTCGATGAAGGAGACAAAGGGTCTCAAAAAAGACCAAGGCAACACTAGATGACCATGTCATCAACCATGGCTTGAACATGAAAGAAGCAGGTCAACATGTGTGGGCCAATGTGTCGGATTTTACAGTGGCTGGCATAATGTAATAATTTGGAAATGAAAATAGGTACAATAACTGTGGCCTCTGCAGTGCAATACTTATAGTACCTGTAGATTTAAATATGGTACATTTCACAAAAAATACACAAAGATGAGTAAAAGTGTTTTTTCAGAACTGCAAAAAGACTCTGAAAGTGGGAGAGGCAGCTTGTCTTTAATCCTAAGCAACAGACCGCAGAGTTAAACGTGAATACCAAAAATTTCACTGCACACTGAAAAAGCAAAATGTATTGCATTGTTTTACATTTTCCTATAAGTGTGTAGTTGGTGTTTAGAATTAGCTATTCATGTGACGTTTTGATATAAAAATACCATTTTTAAAAGAGTTAGTATGGTTTTGAGTGAAGTGTGTGATTTACATTAGATATCTGACATGTTTTGGATTGTGTGAGTGTTCGTGGGTATTGTGTACAAAGTTTGGATACAATGAGCAGTAGTTTCAGAAATCAACTGTAAGCAGTCAGAAAGAGCTGTAAAAGAATGTGAATTGAGCAACACTGCAGAACAACGTTCAGAGACACTGTACTCTAGGAGCTATCATACACATGCATTTCATTCTGGAAATGATATCATCCATCCATCCATTATCCAACACGCTATATCCTAACTACAGGGTCACGGGGGTCTGCTGGAGCCAATCCCAGCCAACACAGGGCGCAAGGCAGGAAACAAACCCCGGGCAGGGCACCAGCCCACCGCAGAAATTATATAATTTCAACTGTAAATCTTAGCTTTTTAAATCTTGAGAAAAGGTAATGACGTGAATTTAAAATGCTTAGTATGGTGATCACTGTTTGCCAATTTCTATGGGTGCAAGAGGTGTCCAGCTTTAGATACTCTTAGATGACTGCTGATTGGATTGAGGAGTGTGGAGGACACCATGTGATTGTCAAGGCATTTTAGTAAAGTTTAATCTGTGAAAAGTATTCACCACTATGCTACATCCAAACCTGGTCAGTAGGTCTTTCTTAGTCGATACTGTACATTATACTGTATGATTGGAACAAAGACCAAGAGATTGAGGTGTAAGATCAATGTAGAAGTGGATCTCATGTGGGATAACTTCAGAAACTGTGGTGTAGTGGTTAGGAAATCTGGCCATTAAATGAAAAGGAAAGGGTTCAATTCATGTCAAAAATCAAAAGTTTTTTTTATATTTTTGTAATAATCTTCTTTATCTGTATTGTATGCACCTATTGTACTTGAAAAGGAAGTATAAGGTGGCAGTAGGAAAACAATCTGTTTTGCACCCATCTTTTTGAAGTGTGAGAGATGTTATTGTTACTGTATTTTTTAGCCTCTCACTTTGAATAGCAAGACTTTAGATATAAATGTCGAATATGTAAGTCTTAAGTGAAATAATTAGAATCACTTTGTTGTTGACACAAGTAAAGCATATGCAGCAAAGTGTGCATCATTGAAAACCCGACGAGCAGCAGCGTACAATATTGACCAATATATAATTTTACTTTTTTTACTTTTCTTAGAGAAAACATTTAAGGTCATAAATGGGAATTGAACTCAGGCTTCTTGGCTGATGGGCATGTATGCTATTCACTATGCTACCACCAAACCTGGTCAGGAGGTCTTTCTCAGTTGATACTGTACATCATATTGTATGATTTGAACAAGATCAAGGGATTGAGTTGGAAGATAAATGTAGAAGTGGACCTCACATGTGGAATAACTTTACAAACTATGGTATAAATTTATTTTGCCCAGTGTGTAACTCTGAAGAAATAGAAAGGTGTGATATTTTTTTCAAAAAAATAACAAGAATTGGTGGTGTAGTGGTTAGCATATATGCCCTTAAAGGAGAAGTTGTGGGTTCAGTTCCTGGGCATGATGTATGTATATTCTATTTTATTTTTTAAGTATCTATCAATTTCTATAGTAAATTTGTATTCTTCTTTGTTATCAGGCATTGCCTATTATTCTAGCATGAGCATCTAAAAGGTGTTTGTCTGGAAAAAAAATAGGAATGCCAAAAGACAAAGTAAAATATTGACGTATATATTAACATTTGGAAATGCAATCAGGTTTGGGTGTGATCCTGGGTTTTAAAAAAATGGAAAGGTCTGAAATGGAATGTGTCCATTAATGTACAGTGTACTTGTACTGAAATTTACAGTACAGTACAGAGAGTGATCTGTAGAAGAACTGAAAAATCATTTGTGTTTGCAACACTGGTGTAGAGGTAAGTGCAAGACGTCTGTCAATAAATCATGTAATCTCATTGTACAGGTTCACATCCAGGAGAAGGATGTTTCTGTGATGGAGGAAGAGTAAGAGTGGTACAACTTACACAGGACTTTGTCTCCCCCAGGATGCTAGATGGCAGCAAGTATGAGGCCAGATCCCCACATGGGTGCCCACTAGGCATGACGGGCATTATAGTCCTGGAGTATAGCCTTGTTGGGTCCCCTGGGGGCATCCAGAAGGAGCTGCAGGATTTGGGAGTCCCAAATCCATAGAGCTCCAACCTCACCTGGAAGTTCTTTGGAACTCCTGGGGATTAGTTAAAGAAGCCAAATGCCTCAGTTCCAGTGAGCCAGAGTCAGGTGAAAGGTAGACAAAGCTTGCGAGGAGGAGTGGAAGAAGCAGTGAGCAATGGCAAAGAAAGAAACGAGTTGTGCTTTTGCTTAATTGCTTATACGTGTGGTTGCGGTGGGAAACACTTGCTTAAGAAGAGTTTCCCACAGTAAGATTCTTTTGCCTTTTAAGTTGTGTCCAAGCCTGTTTATGTTGGGTGTTTGTGGAGCTTGAGTGCCCCCTGGTGTCCACACTACCTTAGAAATTCTTTGATCTAACTGGGATGTTTGCAGTCTGCTTCATTTAGTCATGGGACTGGCTTATTGATTTGCAAAATGTTTTCATAAGTAACTTTTGAGATACATAATTTATTTAAATATACAGGCACAAATGCACACACTCAAAGAAATGTATTTGAGAAGATGTTGTCAGCTCACATAAACAAAAATTTAGAATGAGAGGTTTTCAGTTATCCACCCCAAATTCTGAAGAGTTATGTTCAATATTAGCTTCTGAAAAAAATTACCTAACTTTTTCAAATGGGTAGGATCTTGTTGTAAGCTCCAGGCCTATTGTTTTTGGTCAGTTTGGTCCAGTCCTCATCTCCATATCTTTGAAAGATAGTTTGACCTACAGAATGTCCAAAGATAACTAACTGCCATTGAAGTTGTTTAGTTTAACCAGGTGTTTTGAAATTAAATAGAGAGAAAACCGAAATCTTAGTGATTGGCAATAATGGATACAATGAGGCTATTAGAAATAAACTGGATGCATTAGGATTAAAAGTCAAAACAGAGGTAAAAAGCTTAGGGGTAACCATTGATTGTAATCTGAATTTTAAATCGCATATTAATCAGATCACTAGGACAGCATTTTTTCACCTAAGAAACATAGCAAAAGTTAGACCTCTTATATCATCGAAAGATGCAGAGAAATTAGTTCACGCGTTTGTTTTCAGTCGGCTAGATTACTGTAACGCACTCCTCTCAGGACTACCCAAAAAAGACATAAATCGTTTGCAACTAGTGCAGAATGCAGCTGCTAGAATCCTTACCAGGAAATGAAAATCCGAACACATTTCTCCAGTTTTGATGTCACTACACTGGTTACCTGTGTCATTCAGAATTGACTTTAAAATTCTGCTTATGGTTTATAAAGCCTTAAATAATCTCGCCCCGTCTTATATATCGGAATGTCTGACACCTTATATTCCAAATCGCAACCTCAGATCCTCAACTGAGTGTCTCCTTAGAATTCCAAGAGCAAAACTTAAAAGAAGTGGTGAGGCGGCCTTCTGCTGTTATGCACCTAAAATCTGGAATAGCCTGCCAGTAGGAATTCGCCAGGCTAATACAGTGGAGCACTTTAAAAAACTACTGAAAACACATTACTTTAACATGGCCTTCTCATAACTTCACTGTAATTTAATCCTGATACTCTGTATATCTAATTCATTATAATAACTATTCATTCAAAATCTGTACTAACCCCTACTCTCTCTTCTGTTTGCCACCACCATCTACCCAAAGCACCATGATGTTCCAACAATGATGGATGGATTAAAAGCCAGAAGTCTGTATGACCATCAGCATCAAGTGACTCCGTGAAAAACCCGAACTACAAAGAGGACTATTTCATTTATATTAGGTAGAATGCCCAGAGGGGACTGGGCGGTCTCGTGGCCTGGAACCCCTACAGATTTTATTTTTTTCTCCAGCCTTCTGGAGTTTTTTTTTTTTTTTTTCTGTCTACCCTGGCCATCGGACCTTACTCCTTTTCTATGTTAACTAATGTTGTCTTATTTTAATTTCTTACTTTGTCTTTTATTTTTATTTTCTTCATTATGTAAAGCACTTTGAACTACTTTTTGTATGAAAATGTGCTATATAAATAAATGTTGTTGTTGATGTTGTTGTTGAAGTCTCCTCTGTTTAGTCATGGGACCAGACCAAATGATTTACAAATTGTTTGAATGCGTAGTTTTTGAGATACATGTTTTTTAAAATATACATGTACACATGCATGGAGGCATATGCAAGCACCCGCATGTACACAAATACTCAAAAACTCAAACATAATTGTAGATAAAGATGGCTGACAGCTTATATGCCCTACCAGTGAATATTGTGGGCAATGAAGGTAAATGAAAACACATTACAATAGATCTGTTAAGGTCAACATGAACAGAGGCATTAAACCACCCTGTACCAGTCTGTCTATCCATGCAGCTTGTTTGCTTTATTTAAACAAATGTGTTTTATTTTAAACTAAATATTTTTTAAGTTTTTCATTTTCCTGTTCATTTTACGATACCTTTATTTGTGTGCATAATAAATATTATATAAGTTAAACTACTTGATTGTATATTATTGCACAGTACAATTAGTTGTGTTGTATTGTAAAATTTTCTGTTAAGTGATTTCCTGCGGCATCATTAAAGTGAAATTTACATGGAAGTATTGTATGGAAAATTCCATACCAAGTTTTTCATATTGTAGGAGTAATTGCATTTTGATTTCTATGTGACATTAGACAAAAGAGTAAGCTAAACCAATAATAAAAAATGTTCATGTTCTCACATTAGCCAACTCTATCAGAGTACAATGGTATAATCAGTATTTAGGTCATCATCAGGTTAATATTGCACTGATTACCCATTCTCAGTCCTGCCCATGACAAACTCTGAACATGGCAAAAGAAAAAAGAAATCAAAAACAGCTCAATAATCTAAACATTTTCCATTTCATTTATGGCCTGTAATAATTTAAGTTTGTAACATCAGTCTGTATGACCTAATGCAATAAAAGAATGCAATTCTAAACTAACAGTCAGTGCTTCCCAGGCATAACTAATCAATATTTATATTTTCTTCGTTATAAGTTCATGTAGATTGTTCTGTTTCTTTGTTTTCCTTTAGTCTACAATGTATTTAGATTTTAGATTTTTCCAGTTATATTCACTGAGCTGATGTACTGTGTGCAAATGCCTTGTCCAGGTAATAAATGAAAAATGGTTGTTGGGATTTGGTTGTGTGAAAATAAAATAGGTATTTGGTTAGCAAAAGACAAAATGGGTAATAGAACACATGTATGATAAAGTAAGTAAGGATTGACCTAAAGTAGAGGTCACTTGTTCCTGGCCCACCAAAAGGATGGTAAAGAAAAGTTTACAACTGCTCTACAGCAAATAAAAACAAGAAGACACAGTATCACAATATCAAACAATTTTTAAAGGCACTGAGTTTTTCTGCTTCTTTAGCTATTCCCATTTTATATGGGGTTGCTATTTTTTTCTAGACATTGTAATATTGATTTGCTAGGTGTATGTAAATTGGAAAATGTTTGACAAATTAAATACATGATTTGGGTTTATCCAAACGAGAACTGTTATTGTAAAGCTTTGCCTGACTGACATTATTTACATTCTTTAAAGTTTATCAGACTTCTTTTTGTAGTTTCTTTTTAATTAAAAAGACTACTCCATGACTTTTTCTACCTGCTTGTAAACACTTTAAGTTACTAGAGGTTGTCAGAAAAAAGGGTGGTGCAATGGGTTGTACTACTACTTCACAGATCCAGCTTCCTGGGTTCAAAGTCTATGCCCAGTCACTGTCAGTGTGGATTTCCTTACAGTTATTCCAGTTTTAACCCAGCACCCCTAAAGATATGAAGGTTATGTTAGTTGATGATTCCTACCTGTCTTTTGTTTTTGTTTTATTGATTTTAGTTAGAAACATATAACATTCCATACAGTCAAGACAAATCAAAGCAAAATTCGACCCCCACCCAAGAGAAACAGAGAGAAGCAAGCCACCGAAGTTACTCTATAAAAGGAAAAGAAAAAAAGGGAATCCTTTCCCCCAAAATGGAGGTTTATTTTAAAATGTTTTTGATTAGATCCTGCCATATTTTTAAAAAGTTCTGAACAGATCCTCTAAGAGGGAATTTGATTTTTTTCCAATTTCAAGTAGTATAGAACATCAGTTTCCTACTGACTTAAGAGTGGTGGGGTGGGATTCTTCCATTGGTGCAAGATAAGTCTATGCGCTAGTAGTGTAGTAAAGGGAAATTACAGTTTGTCTGTTATTCTTGTCTTTAAGGCAGTCTGAGAGTAAACCAAACATAGCTGTTAATGCTTTAGGAGTGATTGTGATGCCAAGACTGTCTGACAGACATGCAATGATTTTTGTCCAAAATGTTGTCAATTTGGTGCATTTCCAGAATGTGTGGCCCAATGAGGCTGGAGCTCGATTGCAACATTCACAGTTTTCCCTGGAAAGATTTTGGACAATTTTAAATGAGATAAATGAGCTTGACAAAAGACTTTTAGCTGAATGACTGAATGCTTTGCACATATAGAGCTTGAATGTATTATGTGCAAGGCTGCCTTCCACTCCTTTTCTGGAATATTGAGTGACAGATCCTTTCCCCAATGTACTCTGGGGTATATGAAAGGGAGGAACTTTAAAATGTTTTATAAATTGTAGTGATGCTATCGGAGTCTTCAAGACTGATCAGTAATTCTTCTGGAATAGAATAAGGTGGAAGGTGAGGAACATTGGGCAGGGTCTGTTTAGCAAAGTTTCTAGCTTGAAAGTATTGGAGGAATTGTGTTGATGAGAAGTTGTATTTGAAGCGTAATTGTTCATAGGATGCAAACACATCATCTATGTACAAGTCTCTAAATGTGTTTTAGTCCTGGACATTTTCCAGACATTGAATAATGTATATGTTTGAGAGAATGGAAAAAAGATGGTTGTTATGTAGAGGTGCAACAGATAAAAGCATCTCTGAATTAAAGTGCTTTCTACATTGGTTCCATATTCTGAGAGAATGAAGGGTAATTGGATTTTTAGTGCAATGACGGTAGTTTGTATTAACTAGGGCTCAGAGCAGAGAATATAAAGAAGTACTGCAAGATTTTATTTCTATTGCAGACCAGGCATGTGGATATTCATCAATTTGTGTTGATGTCCAGGGGCCTCATGTATAAACGGTGTGTATGCACAAAAATGTTGTGTACGCCTGTTTCCACTCTCACATCCCAATGTATAAAAACTAAACTTGGAGTAAAGCCCTGCACATTTTCACGATAGCTCAATCTCTGGTGTACGCAAGTTCTCCACTCGGTTTAGCAAACTGGTGGCACCCAGCGTCAAAGCAGTGCTTTTGACCAGTGTGGTTTCCCTGTCTTTTTTAGATCCACATCCCTGATGCGGCTTTATCATATACACTGAAATTAACCGTATATTGTTATTAGTTTAACGTATCTGATTGTAATTAACCTGTAACAATATAATGGTGCACGGAATGGCCAAACTATTCCAAATATCATCGCTGCTTTAGCGTTGTTACTCTCACTGCACCTTCTTCTTCTTCTTTCAGCTGCTCCCGTTAGGGGTTGCCACAGCGGATAATCTTTTTCCATATTACTCTCACTGCACCAGTCGGAATATTTATATCGCTGTATCTGAGTGTGGAATCACAGCTCTACAGCAGCTGATCGGAAAGAGAATTATCGGTATACAGCCTCAAGCACACGCTGCTTCAGCCATGCTATCTATTTAAACTACTGCCATATGGCACATGCTTCAGAGACTTTCCTGTACGGACCTCACAGTTCAGAAACAGTTTCATCCCAAGAACTATAAACGCAAGTGCTCCTTGTAGAACTGTTTCTACTTATTAGTACAATTTCCTCACTGTAGACTTGCGATACAGTCATAATATTGCACAACCTGAGCCACTTTATAAAGCGCATATTTACATAGGATGACAATATCATTTTTAAGATGAAATGCAGCAAAATGTTTATTACATTATACAGATAAAATGTTAACATCATTTAAATAATCTATATTGTTGATAATTAAACATGTGAGGACACATTGTCGCAGCACTAGGGATTGTTCCTGCCTCACGCTGTACTCTTGCTGTGACTGGCTTAACACTGGAAGGATAGATGGAGAGAATAATTAAACATGTACTACGAACCTATTTTAATGTTCCTTAAAAGTTTTGAAGAATTGGTGTTCTAAGCTTACAGATGGCTTAACATCTATTACAGAGCTGATTGTGTGGCGATTGGGTACTTGGAGAAAGAAAAGGAAGGACAGGAATTGGGGGTTAGTACATTTGAAAGAGACAGTACAGCTGCAATAAATTATTTCATCAAAGGTTGCGCACGGCGCAGCAAGCATCTTGCGTGAGGCCGGAACAATCTCTGGACGGGACACCAGTTTGTCACTATCACTGTGCCACCGTGTTCCCATGTTTAATTACATGCTTTAATTCCTATCATCATGAAAATGATATCAAGTATACATCTCAGTATTTAAATTATTCAGAGAACTGTAATATCACAAATGTAATGGATTAAAGTGGAAATTTCGAAATTAAAATTGACATTTCGAGCTTTTTTCCCTCTGTGTCCCTATTTTTTTTTCTTTTCTCTGTACCCTAATAAGCTTTCATATGACACTCAGACGGTGGGCTACGACTTGCCTTTCCATGGCAACTTTGATATCTGACAACTTTTTTATTTCAGGCACTGTGCAACTTTGTGAACTTGAGCTTTTGAGTTTCTCCAACACTTTATGTCACTCGATCAACTTCCTTTTGTTGTTTATACCACTGTTTAAACCAACAAATAGTACATTTTTCCTTGCCTCCACTTGGTATTCGCTGAAATTCTAAATTTTTTCCCCCATGCTTTTGCCATTGCCTTTTCACAGAACGCTGAGCTTAAGGGCTATTTATATTGATTTGCATATTCAAAGAGGCATAATTCTGGGAGGAATTTTGCATATTCAAAGAGGCATAATTCTGGGAGGAATTGGGGAGTGGCAGCAGGCGTGTACACGTGCGTTACTTTCATGCTGACTGGGATTTATGGCGCGGAAGAACGTGGAAGTTGGCATACACATAGGTTCATGCATCTGGATGTTTTTGTGCGTACGCACATTTCCGCTTTTGTCTGTACACTATGTTTTAGTGTGAATTCTACACTCGGTGTTATGCATGAGGCCCCAGGTCTTTATAGCTTGTATATTTGCCACCCAGTAATAAAACTGAAAATTGGGTAGTGACATGCCCCTTTCTGCTTTAGGTCGTTGTGAGTTGCCCTTTGGATGCATTGATGTTTCAAATTCCAAACAAATGAAGTTATGAGTGAGTCTAATTTCTTAAAATAATGATTAGTTAATGTATATGGGGATGCATTGAAATAGGAAGAGCAGCTTGGGAAGGATGGCCATCTTAACAATGTTGATTCTCCCTGCTAACATAAGGTGGAGGGTAGACCATCTAGTCATGTCTTGTTTAATTTTTTCCATACAAACAGCAAAATTTTGTTGAAAATGAGCTTTACATTTACTTGTAATATTTACCCCTAGATATTTAAACTGATCTAATAAGATAAATAGGAAAGTGTCCAGTCCGATATTATGTGCTAAAGAATTCACTGGAAAAAGCATGCTTTTATTCAAATTGATTTTAAGTCCAGATATCTTTTGAGAATCTGCTAATGCTTTTAGGACTGCTGGCACAGAATTTTGTGTGTCCAATACATACAGAACCTTGTCTCATACCAGCGCAGATCCTTAGCCTCTGAGCCACCACTCCACCCCTAAAGGTCCTTGTTCTTCGTAGGAAAGATGGTAATGCTTGGCAAAAAGTTTGAGGTAGACCATTTTGTCTTTAGCTATTAACGTTGCTAATAATAGTCAAGCTAACTTATTTGAGATTTTTTTATGAAATTCCACTGGGTAGCCATCAGGCACAGCTTCTTTCCCACTTTTAGTGAGTTTATTGAATCTAGTAATTCTGAAAGTGTCAGAGGTTTACCCCGTTCCTCTGCACTAAGAGTATCTAGCTGTTCTATCTCTACCAAATCAAGAAACTCATAACACTGTGTCTTATCTTCATTAAACTGAATAGAATATAAGGATTTATAGTACTCTCTAAATGTTATATTTTTATGATCAATAATTATATCTCCATCTGTGTTGTTAATTGCTGTTATTGCATTACAGACTTCCTGCTTGTGGATTTGTTGGACTAAGATCTTCCTGGCCTTTTCTCCTTGCTCATAATAATGATGTCAAGATTTAAAGATAAGCCATTCCATTTCTTTAGTAGTCAAGAGCTTAAATTGTGATTGCTAAACCTGTCTTTTCCTATAGAGTGTGTCATTTGGAGACCTGACACATTCTAAATCTATTCTGATAATTTTGCTGATTAACTCAGATGCTATCTTGGTTTCCAGTTTATTTTTCTGAGAAAGACATGAAATAATCTGTCCTCTTAAAAATGCCTTCAGAGTTTCCCAGAATATACCTGCTGAGACCTCAGAGGATGAATTTGTGTCAAGAAAATAATCAATTTGCTTGGATATGAATTCTGTACAGTTCTCCTCAGCTAATGACTGAGGTTTAAGATGTCAGCTACGAGATGAGTATGTAGTACACAGTAATTTAAGTTCCATGATCAAAGGGACATGGTCAGAGATAATAAAAGTGTTGTACTTACAAGATTTGATAGTGGGCAATAAATTATTGTATTTGAGAAAATAATCAATTCTTGAGTAATAATGATGTACAGGTGAGAAGAAGGAGTATGCTCTTAGGTTAGGATTTAAGAATCTCCATGGTCAGATAAGTTATGATCCATTACAAACAGTGTAATTGTCTTTGCAGTGTTAGATGTTAGCGCCATTGTATCTGAGAATCTATCTAGGTCTAGATTTAAAACACAAAATTAAAGTATCTGGCCATTATAATTCTGTTAGTGTTTACATTAGGGATAGATACAAAAACATTTTGGAAGAAAGCTTTATCATTCACGTTAGGTGCATACATATTAATCAAAATCATTTTATTATTAGATAAATTGCCCTTCACCATGACATATCACCCTTCAGAATCAGATATTGCATCTGACACTACAAATGAGAGTTCTGTTTATTAAGATTCCACATCCCTGATTTTCTTTGTATAGCTAGAGTGAAAGTTGGTCAGACCACTCTCTTTGCAATCAAAACTGGTCCTTGCTTACTAAGTGAGTCTCCTGTAAAAATTCTATCGTGGCATTTAGACTTGTTAAGTATGGGAGTACTTTCTTTCTCCATAATTTATGATTGAGACCCTTGACGTTCCAGCTCACATAGTTCACTATAGAAATATTTCTTCTGAACTTTTGTTGACATCTTGTAGTCTTAGGTTAAGGTAGTACATTGAACATATAATAACTTTGACATAGATTTCATATTAGTGCCAAGTGATACAGCTATGAAGTGTATTGTTATGTTGTCACTAACTGTTATTGGGGTATAAGGGATAAAACAGAAAAAGCATTGCTCTCATTCTCTCCACACACTATCCCATTGTGTCTCTGCAAGAGAAGCAAGCCACACTTTGCAAAGTCCCGGTCCTCAACATGCCAAGAGAAGGAGCATGTCTAGAACAAAATGAACCTTCCAGGGGTGCTGTGAAGAAGGTTAAAACTGAGATATCTTGTGAAGATGCAGTCCAAATTCAACAGACCAATGATATAATCTTAAGCAGTCCAAATATAATAGACCAAGGGTAGATGTTAAAGAAAAAAAGCTGTAAAAAACACTGTATAAGACTAGTTTAACAAAAAGACAGTAGCTTGTTACTTTGTGGTAGCCAAAGTGTGCAAATAATTAACGAAAGATATTTCAATATAACAACTGAAGCTTAAACAATTACTGTTTACTTTTTAGCAACCAATTGTCCAAGATGTAGCCAAAAGCAGCCCAAATGTTCATATAATTAATGAAAGAATATAAAATAAATAAAATATATACTGTATATAATATATAGCTAACAGCAAATTTTGCTTTACAAACGGTCCAAAATGCAAACTTCAAGTAGAATCTTCTTTGCCTTGCCACAACATGGTGTGACTCGTGATCGTGTGTTTCAAAAGAAAGTCGGGATCAGTATTCTTAGCTCTTTATCTGCTTCATCCGGAGAACTAATAATGTAAAACTGATCTTCAGTAACCACTTTCAGTTTGACAGGGGACAAGAGGCTGTATTTGATTTCAACTCTACGTAGATGCTGTTTAATACTGTAGAATGTGGCACATTTAGCAGCTGTAGCAGGTGAGAAATCTGGGAAAATACAAATGAGGGTATTTTCAAAAATAATCTCAATTTTCTGTCAGAGAATAGACATAAAATTTTGTTTGGCCTGTAGTTTCTCAAAAAAAAAAGTTTTTTTTGGAGGCATTCAATCCACATATACAGTAGACTGCAGAGATCTCTATGTCCAATGTAAAGTCCTTTCCAATTATTTCAGAGAATAGTTCAACTGTGAATTTCACTGGGTTTGGACTTTCCTATTTTTCAGGAAGACCTTCAATCCTGATATTGTTCCTTCTATATCTATCTTCCAGTGTTACCAGTTTGTCCACAAACACTTTGCAGCCATTGCTCTTTCATCTGCGGCAGAAGCCGATTGTTCAACTATTTCAATATAGGTTGTAAATGTTTGCTTAACATCTTGAAGCCGAGCAGCAAGTACTTTAATTTTACTCTCTGACTTTCTTGTATTTTCCTGCATTTCTTCATCAATTTTTCATATCCTGATGCAGTTTCTTATTTTTCTCATTTAGGACCTTTATTTTGCTCTTTATTTAATTCTTTATTTCTCTATTGTTCTTCTTTGCTCCTCGCAATGTCCCCCCCTTGCATGGCGATCATTACCTTCAGCTCGGAGAGTGTGTTTCGATCTTTCCCGATCTCCATAGGTTGCAAGTTCAGTAGAAGATGATGTTACAAACTAGCGGGTGGAATTAGTTGAACAGTATGGATGAAAAGGCCATGTTGGGCTCCAATGATCCTCCTGGAGTAAGCGAATGCTCTTTGCCTGCCTCACTCTCAGTTTTGCTCCCACTAACGTTCTTGGCTGCTGCCGATGTTGCCGTGTCAGGTCCTGGCAGGTCTGTACCTTCGTCATTCTGTTGCGAGTCAGTCTCTGGAAGGCCGTTTCATGAACTTGAGGCCGGTTTAGACTTTGATGGGTTTTTGCTGCCTTATCCTTTTCCTTCTGAGCCCTTTGTTTGCTACTCATGCTTATTTGTACTTGCATGTAGCATTATTAAATCCCCTTGGGATGAATAAATACAGGATATCTTGAAATGATGTATAAAAAAAGGTTAAAATAACACCACTGCTAATGGAGCCCCAATACATGACCAATATCCCCGATTTCAACCTGTCTTGATGTAAATATGAGCAAGTGTGTGAGTGGGACCCTGTCTGGAACAATCTCCTACCTTGTACCCAGTGCTACCACGACAGACCCCGAACTGGTTTTAGAACATTGTATTATGTTACTAGGTAAAATAACATACACTATGGCATTAATTGCAGTCAAGTCTTTCTACCTCTTCTGTGTGTGTGTGTGTGTGTGTATATATATATATATATATATATATATATATATATAGTGGTACCCGGATGGGGATGATACCTAGCCGGGAGACCCGAGAAGATCGGAGGAGGGTTTGTGCCTCCTCCAGACCTCGAGGGGGTGACCACCCTGGGGGCCGCGGGTACAGAGCTAGGAAGTGCGACCCTGTAGGGGTCCGTGGTCACCGCCAGGGGGACCCTAATACCTGGAGGACCCTGGACCTCAGCACTTCTGCCACACCAGGAAGTGCTGGGGGGAGGAGGAACAGGGACACTGGAGTGCTTCCGGGGAGACAGCCGGCACTTCCGCCACACTGGGGCGTGTTGGTGGGAGATTGCTGGGAATACACCTGGAGCACATCCAGGTGCTTTTTTAAAGGAGCCGCCTCCCTTCAGAGAGGGACTTGAGTCGGGTAGAAGAAGGACAAGGTTTCTGGAGGAGAGAAGGAGGCGGTCTGAAGACAGAGAGAGAGAAGGCATTGTGTTGGCCTGGACTGAGGGGTATTGGGGTTCTGAGTAGTGACTTTGTAAATATGGAAGCCCGAAATAAATGTGTGTGGGGTGATTACAACGTGTCTGCCTGTCTGTGTCCGGGTCAAGTTCCACAATATATATATACAGTATATGTATATTATATATATTTATATATATATATATATATATATATATATATATATATATATATATATATATATATATATATTTTATTGAATTTATTAAAAGCATGTAATGTTCCATGCAATCAAGTCAAGGTTAACAAAACTAAATTCAATTGAACCCCCACTTCTCCTGCATATTGAGGTACATGTAATCTTCATGTAACTTAGTGATTAAGATTTCTGTTTCTGTGACTTTTCAAACAGCCACAGAGGATGTTACTATGCAGGGAGTAGAGGAGATGGAGACAGATGCTACATAAGCATGTCAGTCCTTTTTTTAATTAGCTCATCATTGACTCAAGACCAACCTTTATCCTGTTGTTGACTCATGCAAGATTTAAGGCATTTTGACAAGCAATAAAGTGCAGTACTCCATTCCAAAGCAAGGAAAGATTGCAAAACTGTGTCAGCCCATAAAAAACAATGTGTTTTCTTTAAAGGTCAGCAACATAATGCTTGAGATATAGAAGCCATGACCATGTAGGAACAGGGCTTTTAGGGACGATAGCTTGTTGCTGGATGGGTGAAGCAGACAGTTCTAATAAGGAACTTCAGAGTATTCTGCTTCACTGTTTTGAGTCATACTTTGTTAAATAGCCATTGTAGCAGGATTTGTTACAATCTACAGGTGGCTGACATGCCACCTTGACCAAGCAGAAAGATTGAATGTAGCTGTGCCCAGATGATCATTAGCTTATAGTAAGAGATGACCAGAATGACAGAAGTCTGTTATCCCAGTCCAGTACTGCAATATTAGATGTCTTCACATTTTGCTGTCAGTGTGAAGTGCAGTTTGCATTCTATTTTCAGTCAGTCTAGGTAGGCCACAGCAGACTGAGCATTTGTATGAAGAGCTGAAATATCAGGAGGCCATAGCCAGTTAGCGTTTTCCACTCTTCTTTATTTTTTTCTTCTGGGTGCCATCGTCAATGGGTAAACTCTCTTATGATGGCAGAATTGCAAAAGAAAAGCTTCTGCAGTATTTCTCTGTGTTCAAATTCTGAGCATAACCATCTTTGCATGCATTTCAACAGCTTCCCCAGTGATGCGACATAGTAAAGATAATAGATTCAAACAATCAAAAGAGGTAAAAATCATTTTTTTTATAATACTATTGCAGCATTAACACTAAACTCAGAAATTTTCATGTTTTGAAAAAAATCTATACCCTTTTTATCAAGGTACCATTAAATTCATTTAGAAATACCATGGCATGGCAGCCATGGCATTACTAGTATTAGTAATGACAATTCCTGCTCGAAATCATTGATTTTTAACTTATTTACATATAGCTGCAAACCTCCATTTTCTACAGCAATTCCTTCAGTGTCGTAATGGTAAACTCCCTTAGCTTATCTGTTAATTGGTTTTTATAGAAGCCTTTCTAATTGCGTTAGCATTGCAAAGTACTGGCATTCCTAAAGTTCAGTTCTGGGTTCAATGGCCAAAATGAAACAGCTTTCTCAAGAAACATGCCAGTTTATTGGTTTACTAGAAGGTTATTCTATCTGACAGATTGCTAAGACAGTGAAGATTTCATACAGTGGTTTCTATTACTGTCTTAAGTGAAGAGGGCAAACTGAATTTAACCAGGATAGAAAAAGAAGGGGAAGGCCCAGATGCATAAATACAGGGTGAGCCAAAATGAAGTACCACATTTCTCAAGGTCATTGTGTGAGGTAGAGGCAGCCGAATGGGTTGGGGTGGGGGTCCTTTGATAGGTAGTCCCTTGTAGATTTCAGTCTGCATCATACCTTGGTCCAGTGCGCACTGTGCTTTCGCTGTCGAAGCATTCTTCAAAAGCAATGAATCCATCATCACTACATAGCATACCTCGTACTTCAACATTCCTCCTAACGGTGATGCCCCAAAATAGGAAAACAATTTTTCAGTGAGTGGCTAAATTTAGACAAATGGGTATAACATCGAACAGAAAATCTCCAGGCCACCCTTGGACTGTACAAACACCTGAAAACATCCAAGCCATAAGGGCATCAATTTTGCAGTCTCCTAGATGTTCAGCATGCAAACATGCTTCTGCCTTAGGCATTTCCAACACATCTTTTGAGGAGGATTTTGCATGAGGACCTTAATTTCCATCCATACAAAATGATGGCAGTGCAGGAACTCACTGTGAGAGACTGGGAGAGCTGCAAACATTCTGTTCATTGAGATGCCATTGTCATGTGCAGCGACAAGGCACATTTCCATTTGAATGGTTGCATAAATAAGCAAAACTTTCATTATTGGGCTGAAACCAACCCTCATGAACTTCATCAGAGACCCCTGCACAGTTTTGTGTGCCGTTGCAGAATTTGGCATTGTAGACCCTTAATTTATTGAGGAGGGGGAGCAACGGTCACTGTCACTTCAAAACGTTACATTGAAATGCTAGAGAAATTTTTGTGGCCCGAACTGGAAGAAATGGATGTGGTGGACACCTGTTTTCAACAGGATGGGGCAACAGCTCATACGGTGTGGAGATCGGGTGGCCTTCACATTCACCTGATCTCACTCCATGTAATTTCTTCTTGTGGGACTATTTCGAGTTGAAGGTATACACACACTGACCTCAAAACCTTGAAGCCCTCAAGGACTCTATTTGCAACAAAATCATCACTATTCCCCTTAAAATGGCCGAACGAGTCACGTGAGCTGTCAGAAATCGCCTCGTAGAGTGTATTGCTAATGATGGCCACCACCTTGAAGGCATCATTTTTAAAACACAGTGAAAAAAATCTATTTTGTATACCCTTTCTTGTGTTGTAATGAAATTTATTTTATCTTATAGCGTTTTTGTAGAATAAACCTTTAAAATGTTGTACTTCTCTGCGGTGGGTTGGCACCCTGCCCAGGATTGGTTCCCTGCCTTGTGCCCTGTGTTGGCTGGGATTGGCTCCTGCAGACCCCCGTGACCCTGTGTTCGGATTCAGCGGGTTGGAAAATGGATGGATGGATGGATGTTGTACTTCTTTTTGGCTCACCCTGTACGTAGGAGGACAAGGACAATCATGACTGTCATTTGAGAAAGAAACATCCTATAGGTCCACAGTTGTCTTCTTCACTTAATATACACTAAATGCCAGTGCATCTGCAACAGAGAAAAGACGACTCCAGGATGCTGAGTATAACACACTTTTCCAGTCATTTTTCGTCCAATGTTTGTGTTCTTTTGCCCATTTCAACCTTTTCATTTATTTGCCAGTTTTGCATATAGGTTTTTCTTCAAAACTCTTCCTCTAAGGCCAGCATCCCAGAATCATCTTTTTTTGTAGATGACACATTGAGTGATGAATTCAGAAAGGTCTTTATTATGTGTCTGATGTTGAGAGCAAGGCTCAAAGCCTGAAGCACATCCATAGAGGAGCATGTTCCACCACACACCTACATTGAGTAATGGCTCTTTTGAAGCCATTTTGAATTTGTAACTGTGCTTCAATGATTACAGTTTTATTGATTGATGGCAGGTCAACACACACACACACATGTGCAGGGCCCAAGATTTCTTCCTGGTGACAAGAGTTTAGAAGATGGATAGTGAGGTATTAGCTTGCATTAGCCTCTATAATGTTTAAGATCATTTAGAATCATTTTGTGCTATTGTTTGTGATGTTTGACAGTTCTTTGTGATGTATTCATAATTATTTTTTCATTATTTTTATTAAACCATCATTTTTGTGTTGCTTTCTTGTGTCTTGTCACCATTTAACTGTTTTTCAATGGACTTCACCATATTCTTGTCAGCAACTCCCATTTTTAGACACATACCTTGTAGACATTGCAATTTGGAATGTCATCATATTGCAGTTACAAGAGGTGACGGTGTACAATAATGCATTAGATTCACATAATTAAAACTTTTTTAAGTGCAGTTAATAAAGGCTAAGAGTACTACACTTTCTTTTGTTGGATTAACAATGTCTGGCTTCTGTTTTGGTTTCGATAATCTTTTTTTTGAGTTCTTCCTGGCTACAGACCATGCCATGTTTGTAGAGTACTCCCCCAGCTTTTCTCCAAGAAAGTTTTTCTTTTGTATAAAAAAAAGCAAAAAAAAAAAATACTATGGGCCTGAAGTTTCTCTACTTGAAACTGAAATACCTGCTTCTAGCCAATGCTGGTGCTCTTAAGCAACATCATAATCGAGGGCCGGAGAAATACTGCAAAGGGAATAGATAACAGTCAAACAAGGGGTTGCTGGCAGAAATCCAGAGCAAAGCCCAGTTCAGTAAACAAAGTGAGGCACTGATGCTATGACTACCTGACAGTGGGGTTGCCAAGCCTTGGAGAGAAAAAAACAAATGCAAAAAGTCCACACCTAAAAGATTGGCACTTTGTTGTGAGGCTTGTGAAGGCTTTGGTGGACTGTCAGAGTGAGGGAGCTCCCTTTTGGAGGTGCTGTAACCACAAAGAACACTAAAAGCCCTATCAAGATGCAAATAATGAAGGAAAACACTTCAACTATGGACAGATTAACCAGACAGACTGCAGTACCAGTGTCCAGCAGCAATGGAATACATAAATTCTATGGTTCCATAATACATGTTGTAAGGTTTGTAAACTCTTTCTGGATTCCCCCTCAGCAAGATCGGTGCTTCATCTGTGGAAGACAGCTTATCCATCACCAGGGAAATCGCAGGCTCCCAGTGCTGCTCATCGTGAAAGCAAATCCAAGCTGATCGCAGTCGCGCTATAAGAGCCGTCGTCGATGTTTGATACAAAGAACATTATAAATGCAGGGAACAGTATTACTTGGCCACTAACCTGGTCACAACCCTGCCTGATTGCTGTGTCTGTGTATAGGAGAGTGGTAGATCCTGCTACAATAAATAACTGCTGTTCCTGTTTCAAGCTGAATAAATAAAGCTGGTTTTGCTAAAGTACTGAGACTCAGCCTTGTGTTTTGGGGTGCAAGACAGAGACTCATACGTCACAATGTACTGAAGGCATAATTATGAGAGCTCACAAACTATTGATGTGACAGCTGGCCTAATAGAATATTGGAGTGACTGCCCACATCCCACTCAGCATCAACGGTTTAGATGTAGAGACTGTTAGGAGTACCAAGTTCCTCGGTGTGCACATAACTGAGGAACTTATGTGGATGCATAACACCTCATCACTAATCAAGCCCAGCAGAGACTACACTTCCTGAGGCGGCTGAATTGAGCAAGTCTTCCCCCTTCCATCCTCACCATGTTCTACAGAGGCACCATTGAGAGTGTTCTGACTAGCTGCATCACGGTCTGGTATGGCAACTGCAACATATCCAACCGCAAGTGCCTGCAAAAGATAGTGAAGACAGCAGAGAACATTATTAGGGTGACTCTCCCTTCACTACAGGACATATTTTACAAACGCACTGTCCACAAGGCTTGCAGCATTGTGCAGGACCCCTTACACCCCTCACATGGACTTTTCACACTTCTGCCATCCAAGAGAAGATACTGCAGCATCAGAGCCAGATCTGCCAGGCTGCAAGATAGGTTTTACCCCCAAGCTGTCAAACTCCTTAACAACATGGAATCTTCCACACTGCCTCAACCACCTCTAAAAACAGAACTTTTATACATGCAAGCCACTTTCCTGCAAAGACTAGCGTGCATGTAAAAAAGAACTGAAAATCTCATACTGACCTTTAAGTTTTTGACATTCTTGATATCCTTCTGCTGTGAAACATTCTGACCTGTCATTGTTTACACACATCTTAAACAACTACTATCATACACTGATAATTTCTGTATTATCTATATCTATTATTTATTTATTTAATTATTTATTAAGGTGGCACGGTGGCGCAGTGGGTAGCACTGCTGCCTTGCAGTTGGGAGACCTGGGGACCTGGGTTCGCTTCCCGGGTCCTCCCTGCGTGGAGTTTGCATGTTCTCCCTGTGTCGGTGTGGGTTTCCTCCGGGCGCTCCGGTTTCCTCCCACGGTCCACAGACATGCAGGTTAGGTGGATTGGCGGTTCTAAATTGGCCCTAGTGTGTGCTTGGTGTGGGGGTGTATTTGTGTGTGTCCTGCGGTGGGTTGGCACCCTGCCCAAGATTGGTTCCTGCCTTGTGCCCCGTGTTGGCTGGGATTGGCTCCGGCAGACCCCCGTGACCCTGTGTTCGGATTCAGCGGGTTGGAAAATGGATGGGTGGATGGATTTATTATATTACATATCTATTGACTATATTTATTTATCTAGATTGCAAATACCATACATTGCATCAATGTTTATATTGCTTACTACATGTCAATATTGCTGCTATTTCTTTGTCTTGTGTTTGCACAATGTCTTTTCTTATTTGTGTTTTAATTTTCATTCTATTTTATTTTTTTTTTTAATTTATTATTTGCACTTCATGTTGTTACACTGTGGACCCTGAGCTTTGCAATTTCGTCTATCTGTATACTTGAATATGGTTCAGATGACAAGTTCGCTTTGACTTTGGCTTTGAATAAGAAACAGGGAATCTGTATTAAATATAATCTGGTTTCCTGCAGTGCTGACATACACACCAAAATACTGTGGAGTTCTGAGATCTATTAGTTTGAGAGGAGGGGCTGCAATTCTTACAATTTTTTCAGGAGCCAGCATGCACCTTGCACATGTAGTGCATATCAGATTTACCTTAGGTAACATTCGTTCACTCTATGCAGGGGGTACACTAGTTGAATGGTGGCCAACAACATGGCAGGAGAGAAGTGTGAAACCACTGATACAGGTTCCATAACAGACTCGATTTGAAATGCTAAATCAATCTCTTTGGCTAACTTCCGTGGCCAAACATCAGTGGCTAGTAACAGTCTTTCCCCATGCCTTTGGGCTGTAGAATTGCTACAAAAGTTGATCTGATCTGTCCATGCATGTTCACTACATTGATGTACCAACTCTAATACACAGGTTTCTGTTACCACTCCCAAAACAGGGTTTGCTTGAAAACAGCGTCTGGAAATGTTGCGGTGTTAGAAGATAAGAAATGTATTGTAGCAGCCACATAATCACGAGCAGCTCAGAGGCTTTTGTAGGTGCAGTGTCCCTAAACAATGCTATCAGCAACTCCTTCTTAAAATATATCGGTCACATTGAGGCTGAAGGATTCATTTCTTAGGACTTTACTCTGAGAGTCCATTGCAACAGAAGTTGGGCTAGGCAGTGTAAGGAAGAGAAAAACTCAGTCATCATTGCCAGTGTCATGTAGGGAATAAGGAAGATGGGAACAGGAGTTACACACACACCAGCCCTTCTGTTAATTAACTCATCACTGACTCATTCACCAACCTTTATCCTATCAGTGAGTCATAGTAGCTGTAAGGCATCCTAACCAGCAACACATTGTAGTAATGTCACACTGACAGTCAAGATGTAACAGATGTATTATTCACAAAAATATAAGAACTTTCCATTTGGACATTTAGCATCATTCCATCTAGTGCTTCCTCTTGCATTCATTTGTAATGTCTGCTTTGCTTATTTATATATCTTTTGTGTTGTTTATGTTTGTGATCTCTCTGATGAGGTATAATGACAATAATAATGAGAAAGTAGAGATTAAGCAAATAAAATGTGGCATTCTCTCTCATATACATATTTATATTTATGATAAAGAGACACTTCCAACAAAAAGTGTGGTAACTAAGCCATTTGAGACTTAGAAGCAGCAGAATAATGCATTACCTGTGAAATGTTTGTTTATTCCCTTTGTTCTTTATATCTCTGTCATGAACAGCACTTAGATTATGCAGAGGCCATATTAAATGATTTGCTATCTTTTGTTTTCTTCCACAGTATTTAAAATGAACTGTTTATTTGTTGGTGCTAGTAATAATGCCATAATTATTCTCTGTCACAACACATTCTTTCAGAATCATTTGTATTTATTATCATGTATAAAGGTATCTCTTAGACTAAAAATCTTTAAAAATTTAATTAAACTGGAACATGTTTGCGCACAATAAATCATGTAAACAATCAAATCAGTCCTTTTAGCTTGTGTTTAAAGCTTTTATAATATTCAAATATTACTGACTGAATACTTAACAAATAAAGTATTACTAATGATAAATACTTAGAGATCAGAGTCAGTCTCTGTCCTTTCAAACTTTATTATTAAGGTCCTGTACTCCAAAAACCCACAGAATGAGCCATCAGAAAACCAATCTTATAACAATACCCAGAGATGGTAGCCTAACACCTAAACTTAGTATTTTCAGTGTACATTAGTGGCACCACAGAGGTATCAACCTTAGACTAGTCTTGTCACTAGACTAGAATATCTATCCTAAATAATCCATTTAGGTTTATGGTCACAGCTATTTAATAAAATGCACTATGACATCTTAGCTCACTCGTTAGAACCTAACATCAGGCAGGCCACCATTGCAAGAATCAAGAACCAATTGAAGAATCATTAACTGCATTACCTATAAAAGTTTGTGAAGGTAGACAGTAATTGCAATGCTACACTAAGTGGTCTTCCAAAGAGATTCTAACATAAATTGCAAATGGTGCAGAACTCACATAGTGTCTTTAAATCAGTTGGGTGCTGGTGGCATGGTAGCACTGCCTCTTCACAGTAAGGAGACCAGGGTTTGCGTCCTGGGCCCTCACTGTGTGGTGCCTGCATGTTCTCCCCATGCCTGCGTGGGTTTTTAGATGGTGCTCCAGTTTCCTCCCACAGTCCAAAGACATGCAGATTAAATCTAACTGAAGCCAAATAAAACTATGACAAATGAAAGCTTATAAAATATACTGTACATTATTTTACATTAAATTCTGCTTTATAACATACAGATTATTAAGGCATTAATGTTACTCGTATGCTACAAGTTTATTTGAGAGTTCTTTCCAAAAATAAAATTTCATATCAGTAAATCAGTGTCAGTATAAATATTTTAGCTTGAAGTTGTGAATATTTGCTGGTAGACCTATCTTCCAATTTTATGGACCATGTCCTCTTTAGTCTTACCTAGTTTTCACAAAATGCAAATGGTGGGTAAATAATCTTGAAGCAGGAACAGCTACATTTGGGAAGTTGAAAGAGGGCACATTGCATAATCCTTTACTTATAAAAGTTCAAATAAGACACTGGGTCTTAAAAGTATTCTACATAGACTTTGTATTTGACAGAAATGTCACATTTCAGAGACATAAAAATAAATGATTATAAATGTTTCTGTTATCAACCTTCAGGATGTGTAAATGCATCAAATGCTGCCTTAACCTTTGCCCATGGAGGTGAGTAAAAATATTTCAATATAGATCAGCTAAGACATCACATTTACACCAGAAACAGGTCAGCAATTACATAATGGAAAAGTGTGATAGGCATATGGATGCCAGCTGACTCAAACGGCCACGTACAGAATGAGTGATACTGGTGACATTTCACTTTTTTATCAAATGTTGGCTCCATAAAGAGGAGTTCTGAGGATTTAATGTGTGTGCTGAATAAACTGGAACAAAACTCTAGATGTTATTATTTGACATTTAATTTTTTTTCTCAGTAGCTAATCAAACTGTTGTATACTATAGTATAGATTCCAAGAATGTAGCATCTGTGATGTTTCTAAAAAAAAGAAAAACAAGCTGCATATCTTATTAATGTAGCATGGAAAATGATCTTAGTCATTGCTATTTGCATTTTTGCATTACACATAAAAAAGTAAAAAGACAACAAAGTTACAAAAACGGTAGTCATAATCAAATATAAATATTCCTTCTACATTTGTTTCAATTCCACATCCTTTCAATTACTTTTAATTTTTTCTTCTATTCTTGACAAGTTGTGTGCACCTGCAATGTCATGTAAGAACATACATAAACGTCCTAAGCACCATAAAATATGTATACAAATAAACTATATACAAGCTTTATATATTTGAGAGGGATTTCATACTGTTAAGAAAGTTTTAGAGAGATGGGCAGTAGACATTTGGAGTCAAATTGGGCTGTAGTTCTTGCAGCTCAGTTGTGTAATTTCATATTTATTTCTTAAAACCTGGCAAGTAACTCATGTACTGGAGTGTCTTTCTCTGAGTGTATTTCTACTTTTCAAGTACCTCTTTTGTAAGGTGCACGTTTGTCCTCCAACCACTGTCATACAAGTTTTACATACAGAATATACCTAAACCAATTTCTTAAAGAAACAAAGTATTCATAAAAAAGTGAAAAAGTACAAGGATTAAGCTTATTCCAGTGGGCAACAATACAAAAAAATCCTTATGCAATGATTATGATGTTTTTAATCTCAGCAAACCAAGCAGTTCATAGACTGCCGAAAGCAGACCACACTCCCATCTACATCAGAGAGGATGCTGTTGACAAGGTGAGCATCTTTAAAGTTTTTGGAGTGTCCATCACAGATGAACTGAAGATGGAACGATACATTTCAGCTGTTGTCAAGAAATTTCACTAATGTCTTTACTTCTTCAATAACTGAGGACAGCTCAGATTTCTCCATCTGTCTTCACTAACTACAGGTACATAGAGTAGTCCATCCTCACTGGGTACATAACATTCTGGCATAACACCTGCTTGGCTCAAGATCATAAAGCACAGCAGAGGCTGGTAAAGGCACCACAGAATAATTTGGCATTAAGCTGACTATGTTCAGGACATGCTGTACATAACACTCACTGCCTTAGGAAGGCAAACAGGATTATTAAATACATCAGCTATCCAGCACAGTCTCACTCCTCCCTTCTGTTAAATGGTACAGGGCCATTGGCAATCATACCAGCAGATTTCCTGGCTTGACTATTGCAACTCTTTATACACAGAAGTTAATCAGTCATCCCTTGTTCATCTTCAATTAGTCCAGAATGCAGCAGCCAGACTCCTAGCAGGCACACAAAAACATAAACACATCACACAAATTTTAGCTTCTCTTCACTGTCTTCGTGTTCGCTACAGGATTGAATTTAAAATTGTTTTGTTTGTTTTTAAGTTTCTGAATGGGTTAGCCCCCTCTTATCTTACTAACCTCTTACACACTTATTCTCCCTCGCAATCACTTTTGTCTTCTGTTTACTGGTCGTGCCATGATCTAGACTTTAGCTCAGAGGAGACTGTGTCTTTGCAGTATCTGCCCTGAAGCTTTAGATTATTTGTATTAGGTCTGCACCAAATTTGGTCACTTTTAAACCTATCTTTGTGCTTTAGCTTTTCAAACTTGCATGAGAGTACTGTTTTTAAAATTTACTTATATAATTTGGTGTAGTTATTTACTGTATCTATATGTTTACTGGTGTATTTATGGAAACTGTATAGCACTTTGGTCAACTTCCTTTTTTAAATGCGCTCTATAAAATTGACGTGACTTGATGTGACAGTGTGTGTTTAAAGGTTGTAAGGTTACCAAACAACCAGTTATAATAACAAATAAGGTACCTGTTCTTGTATCTAGTACATGCATCTGAAAGTTGTTTCTCTGGTATAAAAATCCACACTATGGCTCTCCCTCAAATTTTGCAAATTGCCCATATGATTCCCCATTGAATCTTTCCACTTGGAGAAACTTATTTAATGATGGCACATATGCATTATTAGGGAAGTGCCCCAAGGAGGCATTTATGGAAGTTGGCACAATTATGCAGAGTTGCTTCCCACAGTGGGTTTAGTCAGTTAAATTTTGATTTGGGGCCCCCTGAATAATTTATATAGTGAGCACACCTACACTTTTTTCCCCTCTTGGCAGCGCTGGGTGCCCCAGCTAATGTATATACATCAGCATATATTAATATACAGTAATATATGGCATATATTTTGAATACTCACTTATTTTTTGCACTCTGTGTGCTGTTTATTATTTATTTTTTATGTGGGTATTTGCATCCTTTTGCTGATATTGTATCACTGTCACTGTTCTGAGGACACATTCAAGTAAGAATTTTATTGTACTATGTGCACAAGGCAATAAACTTAAACTTGAACTCATCTATAATTTTGTGAAATTATTTAATTCCTATATGAGCACTCTATACTGTTTGTGTGTTTAAAGGCAGCCCTGAGATATCAATGTGCAAGGTCTCTAACGCCCATGTGTTTATTTCACCAACTTTTCCTTCAGGTTTTTCATTAAAAAAGCTTTTTCCTCCCTATAAACTCCAGAGAGTGCCCTGAAAACAAGTAGAGAATAATTAGAATTTTGAAAAATGGCTCTACCTCAGACAGTTGGAGGAACATACAGCCCACCTGACTTGTGGGAATATTCCACACTAGCATTTTGCTACTGTGCACCATAAAGCTTAATTAGGAAGTGCTTCACAAAGCATCAGTCAGGCAGCTCCCACCCTGGCGGCCTCCTGCTTGAAGATAAGGGCACACTGGAGATTTGCCACGTCAGCTGTGAATGAGAAGACAATGTGAGCTAGCACCAGCTGCTGTCCCCCGCCCCTTCATACCTTCCTTCTTGCAATCTGACAGTTAACAGCAGCTACCAAACTATAATTCTCTTCTCTTGGCATAGCCTTTAAATAAATGGCCTGTACAAACACCAGCCAATCAAGTACATAAAGCTTAGGTTCTGTGCCATCATGGCTGCAAACAGGCTAGCACTCTGCAATTCCCAGGATGTAGTTCAAACTCCATTATACACGGAGTCTTTGATAATTGCTTGTTGAAGTACTTTGTTAATGTCTGGGTTAACTGTCAGCCACAAACCCTGGCATGGAAAAGAACACACTGTGCCACACATCCTCAGTAGGGAAGGACATTTCCCTTAAGCATACAACTGAAAGACTTTCTAATAGATTATCGCAAAAAGAAGAATAGTATTTTGAATAATGGTTTTAGAGTAAATTAATTCAGACTATAATTAGTGCTATACAGCTTAAATTTATTTCATACTGTATTTCCAAGTAATCTTCCAAGAAATGTTTACTTGACACTTGACTTTGAAAAATAAGGCTTAAATTCAGTTTTAACTGTTTTGATTTCACAATTTCACAGTTCTTCAGCCAATATAAAGGTAATGAGATTGACATTTTAATAATTTTTTTTTCTTGAATATGTTTTATGGTTTGGCTTCAAACTTCTAAGTTAAGCTTCTTTTTGATTCCCTGATATTCAGGCCATAGTGCCACTGCTTGTTTAGGAGGAGAAGGAATGATTGATTAACAAGATTTAGGAAATGCACCGCAAAAGGCAAAGCAAATATACAATTTTCATCAGGAGTATTTTAATAACAAACTATGCACGTTCTGCTTCGTAGCTTTAATAAAGATTTGAAGATCTCTGAACTCAGGTCATGCAGCTGCTGCTTTTCAATAGACCTTTCAGATTCTTATCTAATGTAACACTCTTCACAAGAACCCTTACAGGCCTTTACAAATCAGTTGAATGGCATATCAACAGTTGTATAGAATATAATAAGTAATTAGCTGATATATACAGATGAGAAAACATTCTGAGGGCCACTGACTTAAAGTACAAATACACAGATATAGACATACTAATTCTATAGTATATTCATATTGCTGAAATAAATATAAAACATTCAGAGAGCAGGTCAATCAAATGACTGATGTGAACTCTAGTTAAGGAAGGAGGCATCACAAGGGTTCATACTTTCCATGGTAAGAGTTGCTTGAAAGCTGACTGGAATGGCAACAATTACAAGTAATGAAACTGGAAAGAAAGAAGCAGAAACTTTGTCATGTAGCTGTTTTGATTAGGGTTCTGCACACTGAAAATCAAAGTTTTACGTGTATCATCATTTGAAATAGAATTCTGAGTTGCACGTGTAACTAATAAAATTAAGTCTTAGTGGACTTCAGTTGAACTAATTTTAGGTTAGAGTAGGAATCATCAAAGAGATCTAAGCTGGAGCCAAAATTGTTAGAAACCAGACACTCCCTCCCCCTGAACCCACCAGACACCCCCTCATTCACTCCTGGTCACTCTCATCCAGTCACCCACTCATTCACATCACCCACACACACACATAATAAGTCAAGTCAAACCTGTTAAATTTATATCTAGGAAACAAAGGAATCATCAATCAAATGTTGCACTCAATTCATTCTGGCATTATTATCATTCTACAAAAGAAAGCTAAATAATTTAAATTCATATATTTTTCTCATGAAAATCCACAGCTGTTATATGCAGTCATGTAAATTTTACTGATGAGCCAAGAAATAACATTTAAAATTCTGGTTGAAATCGAGTTGTTGCAACTACCCGAGTGAAACGTTACTTCCACTTATAACCCCAATAAATAGTGCACAACAACAAATACTCAGTAATAAAACACAGTGTTATAAAATCAGTCAGATTCTCTTTTATTTGAGTGTTATTTAAATTAAATATATTCTGCTGTAATAAAGCAAAATATGATAGCATTTTTGATTTCCTCAAACATTCATCTTCCTTAACAGATTGGAATAACCATAGGTGTGGTGGAAAGGCAATTTATTAGTTCTTTTTGTGACGGTGACCCGGTCCAGGTCCCACAGCTGGCATCAAAAGATAGCCAATGAAGTGCTTAAACCTGAAACCAGGGTGATTTGCCATCTTTATGAGCTCTATTTACCACGGTGTCTGTCTCCTCATTCTTTACAAGTCCAACTTATTGTGTTGTTCAGCACAGCTCCTTTAATGCCATTCCAGAACTCACAGCTGTGCCCCCTGCAAATTCTGACCCAACCCTTCCTTCACAGGTGCTGCAGTATTTGTAAATGTTTATGTAAAATTCTCAACATGTAGAAATTTCACAACTATTGTAAAATAAAGCTAAATACACTTATTAAACAGCGCATCTTCAACTTGAGCCTGGAACAGGGGAGAGTCCCAAGACTTTGGAAAACATCTTGCATCACCCCCGCTCCAAAGATATCACATCCTAGTGAGCTGAACGACTTCCGGCCTGTCGCTCTGACGTCACATGTGATGAAGACCATGGAGCGGCTGCTGCTTGACCACCTAAGGCCACAGGTCCGCCACGCCCTCGACCCTCTGGGTACTGGGTACTGGGTACACACCCAGTGAGTCACTCATTCAGCAGCTGCAGAAGGTAATATTTGAATATGTTTTGCATTTTGTGAAATGGGCATTATAGGTATGTCAGGAGTCCACATTAGCAAAACCTCTTGAGGTTGGAAAATTGTATGCACAGCTAAAATTTTGTTGAATTTGCTCATGTGATCTGTTGATAAATAATCATTATTTACCAACTCATTCATTGCAAAATCTGACAGTGGTAAGATCACTCCTTCCATAACACTAAACACAAACACTAAGTAGACACTAACAGTAAAAAATGGCAACACTGCCGGGAACAAAACTAAATGAGATAAAGTAAAAGTCTACTAAACACTAAAGTACAAAAACGAAGTAGAAAGTAACAGTAAACTGCAACATTGCCGGGAACACTGGCACACCGCGTCTACTAAACACTAAGAAACACTAAGTAGAAACACTAAAGGAAAAAATACTATTCAGTAAACACCGCGTCTACTGAACAGTAAATCAGTAAAGGAGAAAGGACTAAACACTATGGGAAAAGAACGGCAAGACCGCGTCAGCTTCGGAGCTCAGCTCGGAGCGAAATGAAGTGAATGAAATCAGGTGAATGGGAGGGGAGATGATCACGTGACTCCAACACCCGCCTTAACTCTCCATCCCTCCACAAACACACAAACACAGTCTCTCAGATCCCAACTCTCCTTTATATATATAATAATAATAATAATTATTATTATTATAAATTAAAATTAGAAATTCCACCATGACTCAGATCCTAGAGAAATCCAAAGTCCAATGTGCACACAGTCCTTAAATAATGTCAAAACCTGATGGACTTATGCCAAGTAGATTGCCATCCTCTTCCTTCTCATTGAGTGACTACAAAAACAAAAATGTCCTGGTAACTTTCCAAGACTGTTATCATGTTGAAAGGAAGATGTAATGAAGCTGCTTCATCTGCAGAGTGGTTTATAGCTAAGGAAAGCATGCCACTTGGCCAAAATGTGAAATGGTATCCTTGAGACTGGGACAAAAAATATTATTGTATAAAATATTTAACCTTTTAGGTGCATCCTGTCCATTTCAGGATCATTTGCATGTTCAGATATGTAACACTGAATACCTCTAGAATTTCAACATTGCCAAAAACATACATTCTCTAAATAACATGCATCACAGAGCGGAGGATGCCATCATCTACATGCTACACCAATCCCTCTCCCACTTGGACAGAGGCAGTGGTGCTGTAAGAATTATGTTTCTAGACTTCTCTAGTGCCTTCAACACCATCCAACCTATGCGCCTTAGGGACAAGCTGACAGAGATGGGAGTGGATTCATACCTGGTGGCATGGATTGTGGACTATCTTACAGAGAGACCTCAGTATTTGCGTCTCGGGAACTGCATGTCTGACATTGTGGTCAGCAACACAGGAGCACCACAGGGGACTGTACTTTCTACAGTCCTGTTCAGCCTATACACATCGGACTTCCAATACAACTCAGAGTCCTGCCACGTGCAAAAGTTCGCTGACGACACTGCTATCATGGGCTGCATCAGGAATGGGCAGGAAGAGGAATATAGGAACTTAATCAAGGACTTTGTTAAATGGTGCGACTCAAACCACCTACAACTGAACACCAGCAAAGCCAAGGAGCTGGTGGTGGATTTTAGGGGGACCAGGCCCCTCATGGACCCCGTGATCATCAGAGGTGACTGTGTGCAGAGGATGCAAACCTATAAATACCTGGGAGTGCAGCTGGATGATAAATTGGACTGGACTGCCAATACTGATGCTCTGTGTAAGAAAGGACAGAGCCGACTATACTTCCTTAGAAGGCTGGCGTCCTTTAAAATCTGCAATAAGATGCTTCAGATGTTCTATCAGACGGTTGTGGCGAGCGCCCTCTTCTACGCAGTGGTGTGCTGGGGAAGCAGCATAAAGAAGAGGGACGCCTCACGCCTGGACAAACTGGTGAGGAAGGCAGGCTCTATTGTAGGCACGGAGCTGGACAGTTTGACATTCGTGGCAGAGCAACGGGCCCTGAGCAGGCTCCTATCAATAATGGAGAATCCACTGCATCCACTAAACAGTATCATCTCCAGACAGAGGAGCAGCTTCAGAGACAGACTGCTGTCAATGTCCTGCTCCACTGACAGACTGAGGAGATCGTTCCTCCCCCACACTATGCAACTCTTCAATTCTACCCGGGAGGGTAAACGTTAACATTATTCAAAGTTATTGTCTGTCTGTATACCTGCATTGTTATCACTCTTTAATTTAATATTGTTTTTTTATCAGTATGCTGCTGCCGGAGTATGTGAATTTCCCCTTGGGATTAATAAAGTATCTATCTATCTATCTCTAAACAAACATTACAGGCATAAAACAAAATATAAAATCATCAGTAAGCAATGATAAATGAACATTGAGAAACTGGCTCAAAACTATTAAAACTGTAGTATTTAATTGCTTATTGTAGCACTGGAATATGGAATATAGTATAAATTGGCCAGATAAAGCACTAAAGCAGTGCTAATTACATATACACAAGTTAAGAAGGTGAGTGTTCATAAATCCTTTTGTCTAAAACAAAATGAATGGCACAGTCCAGTTGAGGTGATGACACTCTCTTTTGGCCAACCATGGCACCAGGCTTAGGGCCAGAAAAAGTTGTACCCGGGCTGAAAATTGATGATACCACCTCTTGTTATTATAATGTAACAAATGTTACAGGTAACAATACTAAAAAACAAAATTTTAATTACTTAAAATATTAAAAATCTGTATGGAATGGTACTTCCATGTAAATTTCACTTTAGTGAAACCACAGGAAATCACTTAATGGGAGATTTTACAATATGATAAGATCAATTGTACTAAACAATAATATTTATTCAATCACTAAACAATAATATTTATTCAATCAAGTACATTAACTTACATTTGTTACTTACACATATGTTGAGTAAAATGAAAACTAACAAATACCCAGCTTATTTTACAAACTCCCCTTTCCAAGGCCTTTCATTTTAAAGGGTATGTTCAATGTTTTTCAAGTTAAAGTTATTTCTTTACAGCAAAAGTATATATTCATTTTTTACATGAAATTGAGCTCTAAAAGTGAAGCATTTTTTATGAATTTTAAGAAATATCTAACCTGTCCTTACATTTTAAAATGGAGGGGAAAGAGGCTAGGCCCAAACATGAAAACAGGAGTCTTAAAACTTACCAAATATGTATTTGGCAAGTTGTTTAAAGGCTTAATGGATGTATTTGGTAAATTCTAAGACTCATGTTTTCACATTTGAAACCGCAATGATTTTAATTTAAAAAATATGCATTTTGCATTTCTGAGGCATGCTTGTGACAACAAAGGTCAACCTGAAGTAATATATTTTATGACAGATTCTTGGCACTATTTTTGACGTAAGGATTAATTTCCTGTTCGCTTGGTTGCTTGCAGCAGCCAACATAGGTAGAGTGTTGACAATTATCCCAGACACCCTTCCAATTTGCCAAGTTTCCACTGCTTCATCCTGCAAATTATCCTACCATTGTTTCTGCAATTCTGTTTCTTCAATGGTTTTACAATGGTTTGTAATAAATGAACTTCTTCATAAAAGTGTGCCAAGTGTCTGATAATTTGGCAGACTTGTCAGTGTACTCTGAAATCAGCTGATTTGAATCACATCTGCTGTGATTCAAAGCGCGAGATAATGTGAAAAGACACATGCATTCTCAAATCATATTATTTTCTTATGCCATGTGTACTCAGGTTACCACGGATGTAGACGATCAGCAAGGTGAAGCATACAGTCTCATTTTAAATGGCTAATATATTTTTTCTTCTTAAAACTATATCGGTATGCTATTTTGAAATATGTGTACAGTCTCAAGATTCACACCAATACTCAATAACACTCTTAAATTGAAAAATTGATCTGATGGATAAGTTAAAAGGTTTTTGTTTTCATTTCTGAACCCCAGCCCCATGACTACCATTTTAAAACACAAAAGGAACAGAATAAACACAAGAACAGGTTAGGCATTTTTCAAAATGTATATAAATGATTAAGTTTAGAACTCAATGTCCTGTGGAAAATTAATATATACAGTGATTGTGAATAAATAACCTTGATATGAAAACTACCAAAGTCATTCTTTAATGTTTTTGAGTGATCCACTGCACCAGGGAGAAAAGTATTGTTCTTTGTGAAGGCAACCCAGATGGCATTTTATCTAAGTTAATACCATCCTACAATGATATTAGACAACAAATATGAAATTCAGTAAAATCAGCACACGAATTAATCCTTTTAGACTAGGTATGGTGATTAAATCAAGCATCTCTATTATATGGACCTGGGAAAGCAGAGAAGAACTTCAGAAGTCATCTCAAAAACTAAATGAAGAAATTATTCATGGCAACATGTAGTTAACTTTTGGTGCCTCATGTATAAACAGTGCATATGCACAAAAATGCCTGTTTTCACACTCACTTCAAGATGTATAAAAACTAAACTTGGCGTAAGCCATGCACATTTTCATGGCAGCACCACACTATGCATATGCACATTTCTGCTCTGTTTTGCAAATTGGTGGAACCCAGTGTCAAAGCAGTGTTACTGTTTCTGTTTACCCTGACCCACCAAATGATCAGCCAAATCGGTTAGGGTTACAACTTTGTTTGAATGTAATTAACCAAATGAAATAACAGATAATCAGATTTAGAATTTAATTATTAACAAATTAATTTAATATGTGGTCAATATTACATAATATAGCCCTTATATATCTTAGTTCATTGGCCACATCTCTTACAGCATCCACTATTGCGTTTTTGTGACTCCAGAACAGCATCCGTCAGCACACAGCCAGATGGTCATGCAGCGGTTACCGAGGCTGCAGTGTGTTGGCAGCCAGCGTCTTAAGATGTGCTGGACACAGCAGCATCTGGAGTCGCGTCTTCGACACGGGGGTCAGCTTTTGTAATATTGTCAGAATCAGAATCAGACAATGGGCTATGACTCGTTTTTTACGTCAACTTTGATATCTGGCTATTTCTTTTTTATTTCAGGCACTGTGAGACTTTTTGAACTTGAACTTTCAAGTGTCTCCACCACACTATATCACTCCATCAATTTTCTTTTGTAGGTTATACTGCTGCTTAAACCATCAAATAGTACGTTTTTCGTTGCCTTCATTTCTCATTTACTAAAATTCTTTTTTTTTCCACATGCTTTTGCCATGGTCTTTTAACAAAACACTGAAAGGAAGGGGCTATTTATATTGCTTTGTATATTCAAATATATTAAATTCTTGGAGGAGTTGGGGTGTAGCTGTAGGCGCATGCATGTGTGTTAAATTTCACCTTCATTGATGTTTATAAAGGGGAAGTACATGGAACACGAAGTACTCACAGTTTTATGCATGTGAATTTTTTTGTATGTACATTTCCAGTTTTGTTCATATACCATGTCTTAGTGTAAATTCTACACACGGTGTTATACATGAGGCCCCTGGATATTAATTTATTGATGGAAAAAGAGATGCAGTAAGCAACTGTTCTCATTACCTTTTTTCTTTTCAACTGATGTAATTGATTTCCTCATTTTTCATTTTAATTAGCAGAAAATACATTATTATGCAAATAATCTAGTTATTACCAGATTACATGTTATAATAATATTAATAATATATTTTTTATCTTTATCTTATTATCAGTAGAATTTTATAAGCAATAATGTGACTACAAGATTTCTTGATTTAGTTAATCTTTTTTAATATTATAATGATAAAAATATTAATGATAAAAGTCTTACTATTGTTATTATTATTGCTGGTATTACTTTACTATTGAAGTTGAAAATTAAATTTGTTAAATGTGTTCTGTGCTGTATATTATAAATGTGTATATCATCTGTAATATGGAACTGTCAGCATATACAAGTACAGTAATCCCTCCTCCATCGCGGGGGTTGCGTTCCAGAGCCACCCGCGAAATAAGAAAATCCGCGAAGTAGAAACCATATGTTTATATAGTTATTTTTATATTGTCATGCTTGGGTCACAGATTTGCGCAGAAACACAGGAGGTTGTAGAGAGACAGGAACGTTATTCAAACACTGCAAACAAACATTTGTCTCTTTTTCAAAAGTTTAAACTGTGCTCCATGACAAGACAGAGATGACAGTTCCGTCTCACAATTAAAAGAATGCAAACATATCTTCCTCTTCAAAGGAGTGCGCATCAGGAGCAGATGTCAGAGAGATAGAGAAAAGCAAACAAATCAATAGGGCTGTTTGGCTTTTAAGTATGCGAAGCACCGCGGCACAAAGTTGTTGAAGGCGGCAGCTCACACCCCCTCCATCAGGAGAAGGGAGAGAGAGAGAGAGAGAGAGACAGAGAAAAACAAAGAAGCACAAATCAATACGTGCCCTTCGAGCTTTTAAGTATGCGAAGCACCGTGCAGCATGTTGCTTCAGGAAGCAGCTGCACAGAAGGTAGCAACGTGAAGATAATCTTTCAGCATTTTTAGACGAGCGTCCGTATCGTCTAGGTTTGCGAACAGCCGCCCTTTTCAATCCCCCTACGTCAGGATCAGAGAAAGTCAGCGCAAGAGAGAGAGGGAGAAAAGTAAGTTGGGTAGCTTCTTAGCCATCTGCCAATAGCGTCCCTTGTATGAAATCAACTGGGCAAACCAACTGAGGAAGCATGTACCAGAAATTAAAAGACCCATTGTCCGCAGAAATCCGCGAACCAGCAAAAAATCCGCGATATATATTTAAATATGCTTACATATAAAATCCGCGATGGAGTGAAGCCGCGAAAGGCAAAGCGCGATATAGCGAGGGATTACTGTATATGAATTACACCTCTTCACTCTTCCATTAGTGTGTTTATGTTTGTGTTGTTCTTTGTGGCATGTAACAGAGATTGACTTCTGAACTGTTTAAACTTAGTTTTAATTGGCAAAATGTGATTAGGGTGTGCTTGGGAAGTGATTTTCATAACTCTGTTCTTTACAACGTGGGTGGCACGGTGGCGCGGTGGTAGTGATGCTGCCTCACAGTTAGGAGACCCGGGTTCGCATCCCGGGTCCTCCCTGCATGGAATTTGCATGTTCTCCCCGTGTCTGCGTGGGTTTCCTCCGGGCGCTCCGGTTTCCTCCCACAGTCCAAAGACATGCAGGTTAGGTGGATTGGCGATTCTAAATTGGCCCTATTGTGTGCTTGGTGTTTGTGTGTGTCCTGCGGTGGGTTGGCACCCTGCCCAGGATTGTTTCCTGCCTTGTGCCCTGTGTTGGCTGGGATTGGCTCCAGCAGACCCCCGTGACCCTGTGTTCGGATTCAGCAGGTTAGAGGATGGATGGATGTTCTTTACAACTCCCTTAATTACTTGCAAAGTTCAGCATGTAAAACCTTTCAACACTTAAATGTAAGAAAGAAAAAAAAATGATTTTCAGGTTGAAATTCTAAGTCTTTAATTAACAATGATTGTGAACTTTTCTATTTTTATTTATATTAAGAAATATGAATTCTAGAAACAAAAGGCATGATAACTAAGATGCCCCTGTAAATCTCATTAGGTGGAATGTCAAAGGCGTGAATCATTAACTGAAAAAAGTGTGTTATGACATCTTAGTTCCTTGAAATCAGACGCTGCCTTCCTAAGGGAGGCACATTTGAATATAATGAGTAATTGCTGACTTAATTCACTATTATTAGCAGAATTTATATTTTTTCAACTGGAACACAGTTATGTTTTAAAACTTTTTGAGAAACGTATATCCAACAGCATAAATAATATCCCAAGTTAAACAAAAATAAATTACAAAACAGATGGATAACAAATAAGTACATCCTGTATGATAAACTAGAAGATGAATTTGCTAGATTTTTTTGTCACTTATGTTTACAAAAATATTTATTAATCACAAGGGGAACTAAGCAAATATTACTTGACTCCGGCTGAGGAGATGATAGCATATCAGATATAAAAAGAAATCTTGGAACTTTGTTGCAGACATAGACAAAAAATATATTAAAGTGCTATGATAATACTCCTTATGGCTATGATTATAATGAAAATGATGCCATAATGGGTTTCTGTATAGCTTAGGCATACATCATGCCTAAATGAGCTGGACAAAGTTTTAACGCTCAATAAAATGACAAATGCTGTAAAATGTTTACAAGGTGGAAATGCTGAAAGTTATCCAGCTAAATTTTATAAGAAAATATTGGTTAAAATAAGACTTGTCATATTATCTACAGTTTTCAAAGGCAAAGAAGAAAAAAAAACTCTTACCTAAAATATAAGACCAATATCTCCATATCTGTCTTTGCTAAGGAAACTGTGCATAGTATAGACCTATATACCTACTGAATGCTGATATTAATATTCTGGTCAAGATTTTTGCAAATTATTTCACAAGCTCAACACAATTACTACAAGGTCTCTAAACTATGCTTAATATATATTGTGTTATCATGATATTTCCCTCTACTTAACCTTTACATATTTTCTTCAAGGGTAAGTACTTATCAGGTTCATTACCGGGATGGTCTACTGTTGCACCTTAAGGTTAACACACACGCACATACATAGATATATGCATACACACAGACCATCAACAGTGCCCCATGAATGACATACACACAGCTGGTTATTATCTAGCATTTTAAACCACACAAGTGCCCTATGAATAACACAACTTGTCACTCTCTTAGCACTTCAAAAGATTTACTTATTATCGGCATGAACAACATACAATGTTTAAAATATATCTCAGACCTATATATTACTTCGGTCTCTAGGAATACATTTAAACATACAAAGGCTCAACATTCTTGGCTATAAGCCCTTTATCAACCAAGAATGCCTTACTTTACGTACTGTTCCCTACTATTGGGTGGAGCTCACACCCTCAGCCCTTAATAAACCTTGCAGCACGGAGCGTATGGCAAACATCCTCTTAAATGTGCTCTTAATAAAATTACCTTATTACATCAATCAAATCACTCCAGATATGAAAGCAAAGTAGAAAAAGTTAAAAGCAGTGTGGTATTTATTACATGAACTAGCAAAATACCCGCGCTTTGCAGCGGAGAAGTAGTGTGTTAAAGAGGTTATGAAAAAGTAAAGGAAACATTTTAAAAATAACGTAACATGATTGTCAATGTAATTGTGTTGTCATTGTTATAAGTGTTGCTGTCATATATATCTATACATATTAATAAAAGGCAAAGCCCTCACTGACTCACTGACTGACTGACTGACTGACTGATTGACTGACTGACTGACTCACTCATCACTAATTCTCGAACTTCCCGTGTAGGTGGAAGGCTGAAATTTGGCAGGCTCAATCTTTACAGCTTACTTACAAAAGTTAGGCAGGTTTCATTTCGAAATTCTACGCGTAATGGTCATAACTGGAACATATTTTTTGTCCATACACTGTAATGGAGGAGGCGGAGTCACGTATCGCGTCATCACGCCTCCTACGTAATCACGTGAACTAAAAACAAGGAAGAGATTTACAGCACGAGTCAAACGCGGGAACGAAGGTAAATGACGTTAATTGTTGACTGTCTTTTAATACTGTGTACTTGTTGAGTGTCTTTTAATACTGTGTAAGCATACATATTAACACATGTGCAATTAAACGTGTGCATTTACGGGGTGATTTCTCAGGCTTAAAAGCTCGCCTTTTACTAAAAAGGTAAATGCAAAACTATTTTCAATCAGTTTATTGAAACGCTCCCGTTAAGGATTGCAATAACATATTCGCGAGATAAAAGAACGAAGTAGGGGGAAATGAAGGAGGAGCCGCAAACAGCGAAGAGCAAAAAATTAATTAAACAATTGAGAAGGGAGCGAGTGAAGCATACAAGCATGTTCATAAGGGAAACAAAGCACGGTGTAAAACGTAAGTTTAAATTAAGTTTATAGAAACGCTCCCGCTGCGGATTGCAATAACATATTCGCGAGATAAAAGTTTAATGAGAAGACACGAGGTATAAATGAACCACACGCCGTGGCGCAACGTTAGGGGCAACAGTTTCAACCATTCTATGATCTGCTTCTCGCAACTGAAAGACGGCACATGGCGGATGTTAGCCGACTTGCTGACCGCAACGTTAGGGGCTTCAACTCTGGCGCTGACGCCACATCTCAGTGCCAACACTTTGCAGACTCTACTTAAAAGACACGCCCTCCTCACTGGACAGTTAAAAAGACCAATCAAACTAACGATGACATCAAGTATTACCCAATCAAAAGTAGGAAAGGAGGCATCTTCATAAAATGCGTGTGGGATGATTTGCATGAGACGCTGCTTTAAAAAAAATGATAAAAAAAAATACGGGACAAATCCCGTCCAGTATTGATTCAAAACGGGACGCGCAATTTCATTCTCAAATGCGGCACGATTCCGTATTTTAAAGGACGGGTGGCAACCCTACAGTGCCAGGTAACCACCCATACAATCAGATTGTGATTCAGACTAGGAATGCAATGAATGTAATTACCCCGATCTACATACAAGGAGAAAGTCTTGCAACATTCAAAGATGATGGTTTGGGATAAGTACACCATACAACATAAAAGAGCTTATGAAGCCTTGAACCGAAAAAAGCAAGATCTCAGAGATCGTAAAAAAAAAAATAGGAGGTAATGTCGTTTTACTCGCTGTAGATTTTAGTCAAACATTACCAGTTATTCCACGAGGGAGACCAGCAGATGAACTCAACGCGTGTTTAAAATCCATGCTTCTCCCACGCTCGGTTATATGTCGCGTGTTCTCGGGTAGGTACACCAAAAAATGTATACATTTAAGCATGTAATGGGCAAACAAAAAATGAAGTATACCCGAAGGCACTGCAGTAGTACTTAATCTAACTTTACTTCTTAAATGTTAATGTTTTACTGTTTAATAATTTATACGCTTCTTATATGTTGTTCAAATTCTTTTATCAAAATACCAGTGACAGCGCAATGCACGATAACATGGAGTGAATACACCATACGCATCCGCCCACGGCCGCCCTGGTGTGCGCAGATAGGAGTTGATTCTACAATAAAATAAAATAAACATAAAAAGAGTAATACAATCATCACCCATAAAGCGGATAGTAGACGTGACGTACTATATGTGTACCACATTTCAAGTGTATAGGTGAAACGGTTTGCGAGCTACAGGTGATTTAAAATCCTGGACAGACACACAAATTGCCACGGTAGCAAATTACAGAAGAAGATTTTACTGTTTAATAATTTATATTTATATGAAATGTGCTTCTTATATATTACTTCATATTCTCATATGATAATGATGTTAATGTTTATATTGATTTCTATGTTATTGAAACTGCATGTATGTGTGTATATGTATGTGTATATATATATATATATATATATATATATATATATACTAGCAAAATACCCGCGCTTCGCAGCGGAGAAGTAGTGTGTTAAAGAGGTTA